>NW_026714017.1:0-25598 GCF_029784015.1 Lycium ferocissimum | reverse complement strand
AGTGAAAGAAGAGTAACCATCCTAGATGCCCCATAGCCTCCTGTTTATAAATGTGGCCGGTTGTGCCCCTCTTTTTTTTTTTTTTTTTTTTTTTTTTTACTCCAATTTTCTCCAATTTTCTAGAATTTTCTTTAAATTATGAAAGATGAATTGTAGTCTTGCATGGTAATCTTTGTATATATATATATATATATATATATATATATATATACAACTCCCACAAATATGTAGTGTACACATGTGCCATTTCATGGCATAAAAATATTGGCCAAGTTAGGGTGGGGCCCACAGCCACTTTGGTCATTTGGCCACTTCATGAAATATTTTGTTTCCACTCTTAGCCCTTAATTTTTCCTTATTCCAAATTTATCCTTAATGCTCCATACCAATAAAAGATGAACATACAACTTATGCATTCTAAAAAAATAAATTGTAACCTTGTCCTTAACTTCCTGCCATTAACTCGGAATATCCAAATGTACAAAATGCGAGATATAACAAGTACCAACAGCTGTAGCTCCGAATCAAATAGAGCTCCTCTAAGCAGTCTCTAGATAATCAGTCTAGGGATCAAGTCTATCTCCCTATCCACCTGCGGGCATGACGCGGAGTCCACAAACAAAAGGACGTTAGTACAAACAATGTACTGAGTATGCAAGACATAATCAATAACATAATAGAAGCATGAAAGATAACATAAGATAGAAGATTCATGGGATCTTAGAGCCATTTATACCTCTAGCGACGTTCATCACATTTACTTACCCTTTTCTAATGGGAAACTTCTACTACATATACATACATATATAGTAGTACCATACCCGACCATATGAGTTCGGTGTCTTTCATACCTGACCAAAACAAGGCTCGGTGTTATGCATACCAAGCCCTACCAAGGCTCAGTGTTATCCTTACCCAACTACAGTAGTGCGTGTGCGATGAATATCATACCCGGCCATACAAGCTCGGTGTTACATAATGGCCATACATATATACATACATATACACACAGGAGTACATAAGTAGCGTCAACATCATCATCATTAGTATGTTTTCCTTTAGTGGTCCAACTATCGTAGGATGAGATCAACAATATCATGAGAGTATCAAGACTTATGAGCTTTAGCACTCCTAGAAATGGAGGCATCACGGAAGACGTGGTGAATTTCATGAATAGGCGTACAACCATGGAAGCATGCCTTAAGAAGGAAGGGTTAGCCTTATATACTTTTATGTCTTCTTAACTACTTAACTTTCACCTCTAAAGCTTGAGAAATCTACATTTAAAAGGATTCATACCAAGGTTAAGCCTTAAAGACACTCTTAATTTCAAACTAGAATAATTCATGAGCTAACGAAAATTGGGCAGCATTCCCCCTATTTCATCCACTTCTATCAAATTCCAAAATAACTCCCAAACAAAAATGACATTATTAACAATACCAAAATCTAGAGGTTTCATTCAAGTTAAGCATCGTCGCATCCTCAAAACTCCCGTTCAATGTCATTCATGACAAGAGCTACAACACAACACCATATTCACTTACATAAAATACTTCCTCAACCTCATTAGTACCACCCACAATGAGATTATACTCATAGCATACTAAGAATCATAACCCAAGTTAATTTACTACTCAAAAATATCATTAAATCTATATTGAGCTTCATCTTATACTTTCTTCCCTCACCCAAGTTATTCAACAACCAAGCATGCTTAATAACATGAAAACTAGCCTTTTATCTCATAATAATGATCTTTGTATCAAGTTACCAACTTGAGTGAAACCCTAACTTCAACACCCAAGGAATTCTTGAATCCTACAACCCTAGTGCGTCTCTCAACACTTGGATATCTTGATTCTTGCTATTTGACCTTTGATTTCTCTTGGGTTTGAATATGCTCGGAAGAAAATTCTAGAGCTTTTAAGAGTTTGGGGAAAGTGGGAAATGAAAAAAAGAAACAAGGGTCGTCCATATATAAAAGAAAAAAAGCTAGCCCGAGCCGATTATACAGTAATTTATAAGGTCCGTACGGTTTATATGGTTTGTATAACTAGACCCTGTAATCCCACCATGGACTCACCCTTCTCTGGAAGTATTTTACGAACAAGTATACGGGCTGTATAGTTTATACGGTCCGTACAAATGACCGTACAACCCATATTTTCGCGAAACTTATTCTCGTCAATTCGGTCAACCTCAAATGCTTATGGAACCTTATTGGCACTTGTATAACAATTCATTAACCATCTAAGGGGCCCTATAGCTCCCCCCTCAAGACCTTACTAAACACATTATAACTCACTTGTTGTGAAACCTTCCCAAACATGTCTTACATTTCACTTCCTTCGACGAACTTAGTTTCACCGGTTCATATGACTTCGTAATGTTATGGTATGAGCTTAAGGTTGTCAAATACTCCCCTTAATCTCATAAGGACTTCACTTCCACCTTAGGCTTATGTTAGTCCACTCATAACACAACAGCTCAAAATTCTCGAGATATAACACCTTTGGACTTCAACGAACATGGCTTTAGGAAGGAATGAGATTTCAGAATCTTGTACGGGTTATAGAAATCATTAGCATTGGGGTCAGTGGTTGGATTAAATGATATTGCCGAGGAAAATGTTTGTAGTCCCTCCTTAGGTAGTGTATATGCATAGCGTGTTTAAGGAGGTTTAAGGATGTTATAGTTAGGCACGACTACTAAAGCATTAGGCAACGCAGAGGGCTAGATAGTTGAATCTTTGCTCATGGGATACACACTCGCCTCGGTATGACTAGTGCTACCAGTAAAAGAGAGGAATTAAACAACCAAAGGACAAGCTTGGCTATGGAGAAGAGAAGCTAGGAACTAAAGGACGTCTTGTTGGGATTTTACACAATAAGATAAGATGGTAAAGTTAGTAGAGGCAGGTAGAATAAGTGAAGTGTAAGGATATAGATATAAGAAGCGAGTGAATGTCATAAGATAGGCGTGACGATGCGACGAGACTGATGGTCAAATAAAAGAAAAAGGTAAGAGGAGGCGAGTGTCGGGAGTACAAGGGATGCAAGTCACGAGTCTATGCCTTTATTATGAAAAGTGAACTGGCCACTCGGGAAGTAGTTATAAGTAGACCGACTTAGCACCCCAGCTAAGGAGATACCAATAGCGGTTAGTTTAAATCGAAAATGAGTTAGGATCTCGGGAGACTTCGATAGTAATGGGTATTGCAACATTTTCCTGTGAGTAATTAGGCAGTGAAAGGGCGTACGATAGAAGAGCGACCCTTGAAATTTAATAAGGACGACCACCCTAAGACATGCATCATGAGTAGAATATAAGTTCATTGAGATCAAGACCGCTAATTGCGAATAAGTGGCACCCTATGCGTGTAAATGATTCAGTTATTCCCAATAAACTAAGGTTAAAGTAAGGAGAACGATAAGTATCAGACGTATGAAGAATTGGTAAAAGCAGAAAGGTAGCAATGTGACGCCTCATGGATAGAATGTTTGGGCATAAGATATTAACTATTCTCCCAAGGTAGGGAAGTAATGCGGTAAAGCATTGAGATGAGATTATAAGAATTCTTAATAGCATAGTAGCAATAAGAATTGCAGCCAAAGGTGAGAAGCGGATGAGATAGTAGTAGTTTAAGCCATACCAATGTGCCATGGCTTTAGAACGATAAGTAAGTGTGAGTGCTAGGAGAGAGATGGTAGTAAACTTGGTAGGGATACTGACTGATAGTGAGTATAATTAGGCATTGAGAACTTGGGGATTTATAAAGAATAAGCGAAGCCGGAGAGATAAGGCTCAAGAGGAGTTCTTTGGAAATTGCTGTTTAGAAGATAGCTCGACCCGAACAACCAATGATTGACTTGTGAAAAGCCTAGGTGTGGCCAGACAAGAGGTCACAGATGAGCCACTAGGCCCTACAGGACTACATAAAGGATTCCAGTGCATGAGATTACAGTTGCAACCCCAAGGACGCTTTAACGAAAGTGATGGTCGTTAAAGTTCAATACGTGTGCTTCAAATATAGAAGGGACCATTGAGCTTAAGTGTTACGACCTAACTGGAGGGCCACGACGGGCACCCGGTGCTAACCCCACCCGGGCACCTCTTATCGTACATTCATATTCCCATCTTGGTGAGCCACATGGCTTACTCATGATTTCTATACATCCACAATATTTCTCACATCGGGCAACGACACGTGTATATATATCATCATCAACAACAATGCCCATGCCTATATACACAAGCCGACGAGGCTAACAAAATAATATACAAAATATGAGCCGACAAGGCTGCAAGACATTTAACCATACACAACTGTCTACGAGCCTCTAAGAAGAGTATGTAACATCATATAGGCGGGGCAAGACCCCGCCATGCCCATATGTATGTACACAAAAGAATAATACCCAAAAGTTGCAGCTCCGAATCAAATGGAGCTCCTCTATGCGGTCTCTGACACAAGCAGTCTATGGGTCAAGTCTATCTCCCTGTCCACCCGCGGGCATCACACAGTGTCCACAAACAAAAGGACGTCAGTACGAATAATGTACTGAGTATGTAAAGCGTGATCAACATCATAATAGAAATGTAAGAAATAACATAATATAGAGAGGTCATGAGATAATGAAGCCATTTATACCTTTAGCATTGTTCATCATATTTACTTATCCCCTTTCGAATGAGAACCTTCCATTTCATACATTTATACTTGTAGTAGTATCATACCCGACTATAGAGGTCCGTTGTCTTACATACCCATCCATGATAAGGTTCGGTGTTATACGTACCTAGCCCTACCAAGGCATCAGTGTTATCCGTACCCAACTACAGTGGTGTGCGCACGATAGATATCATATGCGGCCATGTAAGATCGGTGCACTTAGTAGTTATAATTTAATATATATATATATATATATATATATGCACATAAAAGCACATACACGTTCTCAACATTATCATCGTCATCATCATTTTCATTATATCCTTCCTTAGAAAATCAACTATTATAGGATAGGACCAATGGTATCATGAGATTTATCAATGATCATGAACCTTAGCGATTCTAGGAATGAAGTCATTTGGAAGACGCTATAGAACTCGTATGAAGGTATTTAGCAATGGGACCATGCCTTGATGAAAGAAGGGTTAGCCTTACATACCTCGTTGTCTTCTTAACTACTTAACGTTCACCGTTGAAGCTTGGAAGATCTACATTTAAAAGGATTCAAACCTTGGTTAAGCCTTAAAGATACTCTTAAATCCAAACTAGAACAATTCATGAGTTAACAAAAATTGGGCGGCATTTCCCCTATTTCATCGACTTTCACCATATTACAAAACAACTCCCAAATAACCATAGTAACATCTACAATATCATTATCACGTAGTCACATTCCATTAAGTCTTCCATATTCATTCTCACATTCAACTTACACTAAGAACTTCACACCAACCCTTTGCACATTTTTCATAGAACGTTTCTCATAATCATTATTACCTTCTATAGCAAGATTATATCCATATCATACTAAGAATCATAACTCAAGTTAGCTTACTACTCAAAAATATCATAAAATTACATTTAGAACTCATCTTCTACTTTCTCCTTCTATCCAAGTTGTTCAACAACTAAACATTCTTGATAACATGTAATAAGCATGAAAACTAACCTTTTATCTCATAAGAATGAGCTTTGGAGCAAGATATCAACTAATATAAAAACCCTAGCTTCAATAGCCAAAGAATTCTTGAAGTCTACTAAGCCTAGCAAGACTTTTAACACATGGGTATCTTGATTCTTGCCTCTTGATCCCTTAATCTCTCTTGGATTTTGCCTTGGATTAGTTTATGGAGTTTAAGAGAGGGTTTTTGGAGGGCTTTTGGATATGATTTGGCAAAATAAAATGTCCAAATGAAGTGGAATGAAACATATAAAACGTAACTTAAAATCCCGTCGGGCAATTCTGCGCCCATTTTGACGGGCCGTCAAAATGATCCGTAGAACTGCTCAGTCAAATATGGCTCACTGTGATTGTTTTACACTGGGTTGGTGCAATTTGACGGGCCGCAAAAATTTCTGTGGTCCGTCAAAATTCCGGTGGGCCGTCAAACTGGCCCGTCAAAATTTTCTGCTCAGACAGTCTGTCTTAAAACACCCATAACTTTTAACTCTGATGTCACATTGACGAACGGTTTGTTGCGTTGGAATTCGATGAACTTCAATTTGAACAAAAGAAACACACCAAAACTCCTCATATTCTAGGAGATATACCTCTCCCAATTTGGACTAAAATCCCGTCCAAAATATTTGCCAAGTTTTCCCAAAGTTCCGACAATCTCCATTCCTTAATTTGCTTGTCCTCAAATCCTTCCATAGCTTATTTCATGGGCTTAAACCCCCATAATCATAATATGGGAACATATAATCTCATATATCATAGAAGGTAACTCCAGTTTCCACGATTAGGACAACTAACTCCTAGCGAATCTTAACGGACGAAACTACGAGGTGTAACATTCTCCCCCTTTTAGCAACATTCGTCCTTGAATGGTAGAATCTTGAGGATTCTACAAATATTTTGCCAGAGTTTCCCCTGTAATACAGCACTACCATCCTGTCACAGCAACCTAAAATACATATCGCCTCACAGGGCTACAAAGAACAACATCAACAACCATGGCCACATACGACTAAGAAAACATTGAACAAAGCATCACATACCTGGGGGCGATGGTGTCTCTGCCTGTGTCTCCTCTGAAGGTGGAAATAAATACGGGTACCTAAACTTTATGTCTTCTTCCGCTTCCCATGTCATTTCCTCTTTGTTATTATTTCTCCATAAGACTTTAACTGAAGCTACATCTTTGGTTCTGAGTCTTCGTACTTGCCTATCTAGAATGGCCATGGGAACTTCTTCGTAGGATAATTGCTCAGTGACTTGAATATCATCTACCAGTACAACTCTAGAAGGATCTCCAATGTACTTACGAAGCATTGATACATGAAAAAGGCGGATGGACTGACTCCAAATCCACAGGTAGGTCTAATTCATAAGCCACTTGGCCTACCTTGCGTACAATCTCATAAGGTCTAATGTACCTGTGACTAAGCTTGCCCTTTTTGCCAAATCTCATGACGCCCTTCATTGGCGACACCTTCAAGAATACCCAATCTTTCACTTGAAACTCTAAGTCTCTTCGACGATTATCCGCAACCTAGGATTTCGACGACTGCGAGTTAATAATCGATCCGTATAAGCTTGATTTCTAACATATAGTGGGCACGGGACCAAGTCCGATAAGCCCTTACAAAATTTGGTCTCTCCTACTCAACCACCCAATTGGAGATCTACACTTTCGCCCATATAAAGCCTCATACGGGGCCATTTGGATGCTAGAATGATAACTATTGTTATAAGCAAATTCAATAAGTGGTAAGTGATCATCCCAACTACCTCCAAAATCCAATACACATGCCCGTAGCATATCCTCAAGAGTCTAAATTGTTCGTTACGCTTGTCCATCCGTCTGCGAGTGAAATGCTGTGCTAAGGCTCACCTGAGTCTCCAAACCTTCTTGGAAAGATTTTCAAAAATTGGCTGTAAACTGAGTCCCTCTATCAGAGATAATAGATACTGGAACACCGTGAAGTCGCACTATCTATTTAACATAAAGCTTTGCATAATCGTCTGCTACATATGTAGTTCTGACTGGTAAGAAATGTGCTATCTTCGTGAGTCTATCCACAATCACCCATATAGAATCATACTTACGTCGAGAACGGGGTAAGCCTGTAATGAAGTCTATGTTAATTACTTCCCATTTCCAAGTTGGAATTTCCATAGCTTGAACAATCCACCCGGCTTTTGGTGCTCAATTTTCACTTCTGCCGATTAGGACATTGAGCTACGAATTTCGCTAGATCTTTCTTCATCCCATTCCACCAATATATAGATTTAAGGTCATGATACATTTTCATTGCTCCTGGGTGAACAGAATAACGGGAATGTTATATCCCGTATTTTTGTACATTGGGACATTTGAAGCTAGCCGCGATAAGTTTAAGGACAAGACTATTTCGGGGTATGAGATAGAGACTTTTTATTCCCGAATTTAATTAATACACGAATTGTTTATAAATTTTATTTAGTATAAAAATATTATTGGAGATTGGGGATTAATTATTTGTGATTAGATTATTAAGCAAGAATTAGTGATTAATTAAAATTAATTAAGATTAATTACCAAAGTGGGCCCCACCCGATTTTTAATTAAAAAAAAAAAGGAGGGAGGGGGGGGGGAGAATGATGCCACATAGGAGGGCACGTGTAGGGCCTAAAGAACTCATATATAAGTCACCAAGAGTGACTTAATGAATCAGCTTCCATACGATATTGAGCAAAAGAGAAAAAAATATATCCATGGTTCGGCCAGCCATGGTTTTTAAGAAAATTGTTTGCTTCTTGTTGTTGATTGAGTTTCAAATTGAATTATCAGTTCAAGGAAGTGATAGCAACGTTGGGTATTAAATTGCGGAAGAAGAAATTGTGAAATCGGAACAATTGAGCATACAAATTTCTCCGAGGAAATTGTGGTAAGATTTTCCTATTTTATGGTGTAGTTGTATTAATAATGTTGTAATGAGATTATTAAAATTGAATTTGACGAAATCGGAAGTAAGAAAATATATGAAATTGTTATTATGTGAAATCGTGGATTGAAATGGATTTAGAATTGTTATGGGGGTGGATTGTGAGAATTTTATATGTATATCTCAAAATCGTTGGTATTTTTGTGTCAACGGGAGAATAATTGAAAATTCGGTTTAGGCGAATATATAGGGGAAATCTTTTCGATTTTCGTTAAGTCCTTGAATAATGAAAAACCCTAAACGAGACATATAGGTTAAAGAATAAGTTCTATAAGCGACAGCCTACGGATTTACCAACTAGAAAATATAGTTACTAACGATAACGTTATTCTTACATTAAATAGGCTAAAAGAGCGACGAGGCGAACGGATTTACGAATAGTCGCTAAAAGGTATGTAAAGCCTATCCCTTCTTTCTTTTGCCATGTCCTAGATGTAAGTAAGATAAGATATGAGCTTCGGGGTAATTCTATTCATAAGTTCCGAGCATGTTTTATGATTCTTATTCACTTCTTGACATTATAACTCTTAGAATAGTCGAGCTCCTGCCCTCGAGTCTTTTATATGATTGGATAGTAAATGATGCATAAAAGTTCCTATTCTTAAAAGGATCTATAATGACTAACGTCCATAACTTTCATAAGCTGTTGCGTATTAACTTGATACATGTCTATGATCCCTGAGGTTTTATTTGATATAGTTCATAATGATATTCAAAGAGTACCGAGTATGACTATCATCCTGATACTCGAGTGTTGATTAGTCTACTTATCTATTGAGTCTCAAATGATGATTATTATGCATATGGTTACTCACTACTCTGCTCGTGCATACTGTTATTACATTTTTCACTGAGTCCCGGGCCGGGTATGTCATCGTGCACACTTCCTTATTATGGTTCACCGAGTCCCAAGCTAGAGGGCTACTTAGTATATATATATATGTTATGGTGTTACGTGTGTTATGGTGTTATCTTTGTGTTACGGAGTTATGCCGTGTTACGGAGTTATCTTTGTGTTCTAAATTTCTTTGTGTTATGGTGCTAAAGACGGGTGGCGACCATGTTCACCGAGTCCCATAATGGGCCGGATATGATATATGATATTGACATTCATGATTTGTGTTTCAAAAGCAAGCATTTTGGTATCCTGGTTATTGTACTCATTTTCTGTACTTCTTATTTTGGTAATAATCCTGTTTACTGTATTTCATGCTTTATATACTCACACATCTCGTGCGACCCCCCTTTCTTCGAAAATGCGTTTCATGCCCGCAATACGGGTCTTCTTGCTTTGGTGATCTACGCAATTAGGATTTACGTTTCGAGGTGACTTGAGTGCTCCATTGTCCCGGAGCCTAGCCTTTGGGGTATAGATCCTTTCGTTGTATATATGTGTTCATTCGTGGCAAGTATCGGCCCAACTCCCGTCATATGAATCGTTGTTACTCTTAGAGGTCTGTAGACATATGTGTGGGTCATATATAGTTACTGTTCACTCTGAAATGTAGGACTTATGTGTTGGGGCGTTCCCATTCGTAGTGGCAGCCTTGTCGGCTTGCGTGTATATATACGATTTGGAAGTTGTGTGTTATGGTAGCCTTGTCGGCTCGTGTATGGGCACCGGGACGTTCCACTATCTTATGATAGCCTTGTCGCTTATGTGCGATATTATCTCGTTAAAGTTACAACTCCTCGGAGACGGAGTCTATCCACAATCGTGATATGTATATATTTGCGAGAACGGGTTTTGAGACGACGTCTTGCCTTTTTATATATAAGTTCCTTATCATGCTAGTTGTGGACTCGATTATATCTAACAGTGTGTATACGAGTGTCCAAAATCGGGCACTAGTCACGACCTACGGGGTTGGGTCGTGACGGGGAACAAAATGGGCTTCTCTCAATATTTGGTGGCGTAATCCTACAACATCGGAACACACTAACACACTTCGAAGATCGGAGAACTCCATCTCCAGAAATCTCAAATGATGACTTCTCCTTCTGAGGGAGAGTATTTCTGTAATGAATTACCATGGGATCCTTGTATTGTCGCTCTTTCACTTACACTACTAGCGATGAGACCGCTGAATTTTTAATGATAGCTCCCATACTACCTGAGTCCGCTACTCGAACTCCTAGGCTCGCTAACTGCAGGAGCTCACGAGCTTTCTCTCTTCTCTCTGGCTGAACATCGCATAAAATTCCCATGGATCTACGGCTAAGAGCATCAGCCACAACATTCGACTTCCCGGGATGATACAGGATGTCAACATCATAGTCTTTCAACAATTCCAACCACCGCCGTTGCCGTAAATTCAATTTTTTCTGCTTGAAGATATACTGAAGGCTCTTATGATCTGTATAAATATCAACGTGGACGCTATACAAATAATGTCTCCACATCTTTAATGCATGAATTACTGCAGCGAATTCAAGATCATGGGACGGATAATTTTTCTCATGTTTCTGCAACTGTCTTGAAGCATATGCAATCACCTTACCATGTTACATCAACACACAGCCTAACCTAATGCCTGAAGCATCACAATAGACAACATAACCTTTCGATCCTCTGAAGTGTCAGGACTGGGCAGAAGTTAATCTATCCTTTAGCTCTTGGAAACTACGTTCACAAACGTCGGTCCATTGAAATTTGGCTGATTTTTAGGTCAGCTTCATGAGTGGTGCAGAAATAGAAGAAAAGCCCTCTACAAATCTCCTGTAATAACCTGCTAAGCCCAGAAAACTACGAACCTCCGTAGGTGTTGTAGGCCTTGGCCAAGTCTTTACCGCCTCAATCTTTTGGATATCTATCCGAATACCATCGGCTGAAATAATATGCCCCAAAAAGGTCACTGAGTTCAACCAAAATTCACACTTAGAAAATTTGGCAAATAACTCTCGAGTTTGAAGAACTCTAAGAATGGTACGCAAATGATCCGCATGTTCTGCCTCGGACCTAGAATATACCAGGATATCGTCGATGAACACAATCACAAATAAATCTAGGAAGGGCCTAAACACATTGTTCATCAAATCCATAAATACTGCCGGTGCATTAGTTAGCCCGAATGACATTACCCGGAACTCAAAATGACCGTATCTGTTTCTGAAGGTTGTCTTAGGAATATCTTTCTCCCTAACTCGCACTTGATGATACCCGAATCTCAAATGAAAACCATTTGGCGCCTTGCAATTGGACAAATAAATCATCAATCCTTGGAAGCGAATATTTATTCTTGACTGTCACCTTATTTAGCTGTCGATAGTCAATGCACATTCGCAAGGAGCCATCTTTCTTTCGCACAAACAACATGGGTGCTCCCCACGGGGAAGAACTAGGCCTAATAAAACCTTTTTCAAGCAAGTCCTTCAATTGCTCCTTCAACTCCTTTAACTCCACGGGAGCCATCCTGTAAGGAGGAAGGGATATGGGTTTTGTGTCTGGTAACACATTAATAGCAAAATCAATCTCCCGTTCGGGGGGGGGGGGGGGGGGGAGACTTGGAAGCTAGTCCGGAAATACATCCGGAAACTCTTTCACCACTGGGACAGACTAAAGAGTTGGCGATTCAGCTTCTACATCTTGAACCCGAACTAGATGGTAAATACAACCTTTTGCGATCATTTTCCTTGCCTTGAGATAGGAAATAAACCTACCTCTCGGAGATACCGTATTTCCCTTCTATTCTAAAACTAGTTCTCTCGAAAACTAGAAGTGAACCATTTTCATTCTATAATCCACATTGGCATAGCAAGAAGCCAACTAATCCATGCCCATGATAACATTAAAGTCCACCATTTTTAACTCATGTAAATCAACCATAGTACGATGGTCACAAATCATAACTACACAATTTCTATATACTCGACTAGCTATTATCGGTTCGCCAACGGGTGTAGATACCTCAAAAGGTTTGATCGACTCCGGTTTGACCCCAAACCCACCCGCAATATATGGAGTAACATATGAAAATGTGGATCCCAGATTTATCAAAGTATATACATCATGAGAAAATACCGATAATATACCTGTGACGACATCGGGGGAAGACTCAAGATCCTGGCATCCAGCCAAAGCATAAATATGGTGCTGAGGACCACTAGAACTGGGAGCTCTCACTCTACCTCTACCATGGTTGACGGGCACCTGTGAACCTTGCCCCGGAGGGCATATCGATGATGAAGACCCAGTTGTCGATCCTGAAGGCTGGACTCTACCCCTACCACCAACCGAGGGGCAATCATGCATGATATGGCCTGGCCGACCGTATGCATAGCAAACCTCTGAACCTAGTCGACACTGGACCCAATGTAACTTCCCACAATGGGAACATCGTGGCACAGGTGGCCTTGCCTGACCCGAATCGCCTCTGAACTGAGAACCTGAAGCCCTGAAACTCTGACTTGGCCCGGAATAAGTAGATCTATCAAATCTCTGGCCTGTAAATCGTGGAGGCGCACTAGTCATAAAATGGCCTGAATGCCTAGAAAACTGTTGTCTTTGCCCGCCTCTAAACTCACTCGTCGGACCCAAAGATCTAGCCCTCTTGCTATACCATCTGTCATTCTCACGCTCACTTTTTTATTGTTGTTGGCTTTTCTCTAAATTCTGGGCATGGGCTTGAATGCGTGAATTGTCCATGTTGTCCTGAAGGGACGCATTCAAGCACCTATCCATCAAATGTGGCCCTAGGCCTCTCATAAATCGGTGCACTCAGTTACCCATATCTGCTACCATGGCCGGAGCAAACCTAGCCAAAGAATTGAAGCGGAGACTATACTCTAAGGCACTCATACT
This sequence comes from Lycium ferocissimum, assembly GCF_029784015.1. NCBI lineage: Eukaryota > Viridiplantae > Streptophyta > Magnoliopsida > Solanales > Solanaceae > Lycium > Lycium ferocissimum. Next base: position 12,132 of record NW_026714017.1, on the reverse strand, counting down.
TCCTTGCCTAAGATTCAAGAACTTATCGGCTCTAGCCCGCCGAACCCTTGGAGGTAAGTAATGTCGGAGGAAGGCATCCACAAATTATTGCCATACCGGGGGAGGTGCATTGACTCCCCGTGAAGCCATCCAAACCGTATACCAATGAACCGCGGCATCCCGAAGTCTATAGGATACTAACTATACCGATTCAATGTCTGAAGCATGCATTAACCGAAGTGTCCTCAACATCCCATCAATAAAGTTTTGAGGGTCCTCATCCGGCTTTGACCCGAAGAATTTCGGAGGTTCAAGCTAATAAAATCACGGGCCCTTGCACTAACAGCCCTATCACCTTGCCCTGTACCTTGCCGCTGAGTCTGAGCGGCAACCAACTGAGTAAGTAAATGAATGGCCTCTTTCACATCTTAGCCTGAAGCGTCCGGTGGAGGAGCTTGAGGTGCTGGAGCTACGGCTGAGGCTCCCTCATGCTCCTCAGAAATAGGCACTGAGTGGGAGGACTGAAATTGAGCCGCATTCGGGGAGTCACCTTCCTCTATATCCGTTGGCAGTACCCTTTCAAAGACGCTTTTCTACCACTATCTTGCCCTTTTGGGCTGCCGTAGCTTTTCTCCTTACAAAAATTTCTGAAATACATAATACACGGTTAGGGAAAAAGAAATCCTTATATCATGGCTCTATCGCACGATCTTATGAAGAAAGAAGGTCATTCATTCCTAAAATGCCCCCAGCCTCCTGTTTATATGTGTGGCGCGCAACACACCCATAAACAAGACTCTACTGGACATGGCTCGTAGACATGCCCTTGGACAGAACTGCTCTGATACCACTTTTGTCACGACCCAACCGGAGGGCCACGACGGGTACCCGGTGCTAACCCACCCGGGCACCTCTTATCGTACATTCATATTCCCATCTAGGTGAGCCACATGGCTTACTCATGATTTCTATACATCCACAATATTTCTCACATCGGGCAACGACACATATACATATATCATCATCAACAACAATGCCCATGTCTATATATACTAATACAATCCCCATTGCATTAAGACCTTTCACAAGAAGCCAAGCACGGGAACTCCAAGTTGCACAAGGGCTTTTCATGAAAATGGTTGTGTTAGGACACACTTTGTTACCATCCCGAGGGACCCTTGCATTGATGATCGCATGGGAGGACAAAAGGGTGAAAGAAGGGGAAGATGGCATAACATGCCTCCAGCATAGTGCACACCGTGTCCAGCAAAGTGCGCACTGCATCCCGCAAAGTGCGCACTGCGTCCACCAAAGTGCGCACTGCATCCATCAAAGTGCACACTGCGTCTAGAAAAGTCTGCCACATGTTAAACATGCGAACCAACAACTCCAACGCAAAGTGTGTCAGAAAATCTAGGGATTTTGAGGAGCGCAAGATGCGACGGAGCAGTAGGGACGCATGTTCAACATGCGTCTCGCATATGGAGCCACAAAATGTGACATCCGGATCTTTTGGGTCACTTTTGCAAACTTGAGAGCCACTCTTGGGCCTCTTATGTAATAATTTAGCCTAAGACTATAAATAGCCTGAGTTAGCTCATTTTGAAGGTAGACTATTTTGAGATTGTAAACTCTTTTGAGTGTTGAGAGCTTTCTAAGCTTGAGATTGTGAACAATGTGAGAGGAATGGTTATTAGGGTGTCAAATCCCTATTGGTCATCCTAAGAGTTTGGTGCTCTTTAGTTCCTAAATGAGAGGTCAAGTTAATCTAAGAACTTTGGTTGCTAATTTGGGTCTTTAGTTGTGTCAAATTATCTATCCTTTACTTTCTTGTCCTTTTTTCTTCATTTTCATTTTGATTATTGCATCAATTGGTATCAGAGCTTGGATTAGATTTGTTATATCAAGTCGAGTCTTGGGTTTGTTACAAAAAAAAAATTAAAATTCTTGAAAACCCCAAAAATTGTGTTTGTTTTGTTGTTTTGTTGTTTTGACATTAGATTTGAGTTTCTTAGTGTCTTAGGGTTTCACATCTAAAGTTTTGTGTCATTTGAGTCAATATTGAGAGATCTACCATTGTTGAGGTTTGATCTTTGAAGAAAAATTAAAAAACATTTGGTGGGTTTTGAAATTTTGGTGAAATTGGAGGTTGATAACCATTGGGCTTTATTCTATTTGATTAATGGAACTCAAATCCGAAATTTGGGGGAATTTTGAGTAGATATGGAGGTAGATAGAAATTTGAATGTTCATGTGTTCTTGAGCCACCTTCATAAATTCTTAGTAAAGAAGAAGACCAAAAGGAGGGTTTGATCCAAAAATATTCCCACAAGTTTTTGGAAAGGTGTCTCCTACCCCAAAGAAGTAAATACAAGGTTAGGTGGGTCCAAGGGGATCCAAGAATTCAGAAAATTCAGAAAAAGAACCTACCAAACGGATCGCAAGAAGAATTGACGTCACCAATTGTGAGCTGAAAAAGGCACAACCTGCGACACCATATGTAGCGCCGCATGTTTAACATGCTAACACACAGCTCCACAGCAAAGTGTGTCAGAAAACTTAGCAAGTCATGTGCGTAATATGCTAGACGCAAAGCGTGTCGCAGACACTGTTTGCGAAGCTACAGTACCATCTCAAGTTGCGCACTTCAGGTTTTTGACTCAAATTTCATTCCATTCCATTTCTTTTCACCTTCTTTGATCATCTAAACTGAATTAAACTCTAGTAATTGATTCTACTTGAGTTTGATTAGTTCTTGAGTGCTTACTTTCTTTCGTGCCAATTCTCTTCGTTCTTTTCTCGTTTTAACTTCGTCGATAATTTATTGATTCAAGTCCGTTAGTTTGAATTGAGTCGTCCGTTCTTTCTTAGTCTAACAAGAATCTATTCCGGCCAAGAGTAGCATTTGAACCCTCGTGACTAATCGACATTACAAGAACACAATCTTTGGTTGAAGCAATTGCGAGGCAAATAAAGGTGAGCATACTTGAGCGGTTGTGAGTTGATTTTACTAACTTAACGTGTTTGCTTGTTTTGTTCAGTGTCTTAAATAGGTACCATGGCTACGGATGATGAAACACAAGTTCCCACCGGGGAACTCACACTCTTTGATGCGATGAGGGCATTGCAAGCCTTGAACGACAAGGTCGGGAGTATCGATGGTCAAATAGAAACTTTGGGAAGTAGGGTGGAAGCAATTGAAGGAGGTAGTAGGGAGGTCTCATATTCGCCCCGAGTGCAATGCCAAGGAGGCACAAGTGGAGCTACTCGAAGCACTTCACTTACATTGTCACCCGACACCTTCCATCATCTATATAACCCCACTCCCCAAAACACTCCCCAAAACACTCCTCAAAATACAACTCTCACCCCACCAAACAACATTCCCCTAGGCCAACGGAACGACCCAACCCCACAAGATCAAACTCCAAATGACCCACATCCAAATGATCCACCCCCAAATGATCCACACCTAAATGTACCAATACCACCACAAAACCGTCCAAACATCCAACAACCAAATGAGGATGAGATAGAAGAAGCTATACGTGAGCACGAACGTTATGGTGACCGAGGTTGGAGGCAACGAGGGCAAGCATAAGGAGGGTATCGAGGAAGGGGTGGAAGACACGGTCCGAACCCACACATGGGTAGGCAAGGAGGGTACCAAGCCCGTTAAGGGTACCAAGGTCGTGACCACCAAGATTATGATTATAATGGAGAATTTAATTGGAACCATGGTTATGCGGGAGGGCGAGACACGAGTCTCAATTCCATCAAGATTACTCTCCTAGCCTTCAAAGGGGGAAGTGACCCCGATACGTTTCTTGATTGGGTGATGAATTGTGATAGAATCTTCTTGACGAACGACATGTCCGAGGTGAAAAAGGTGTCTTACGCCATTGCTCAATTCGAAGGGTACACTTCCACATGGTGGGAAACTCAAGTGAAAGCAACAAGAGTTATTGGGCTTCCTCCCACACCTACTTGGGATGAATTGAAGGATGCTATGCGGCGTAAGTATGTCACCGAGCGCTACAAGCAAGAACAACTTAGGAAGGTGTATACCTTGAGGCAAAACAAAAAGAGTGTGGATGAATACTATAATGAGTTTCAAATTGTAAAGATGAGAATCGATTTTGACGAGGATGATATGAATGCTATGACTCGATTTCGAGCCGGGTTAAATGGTGACATTGTCTCGCAAATGAGACTCCACAGCTATGGGAGTATTGAAGAAACCCTTCAAGTGGCTATTGAGAATGAGGAGGGTCTCAAGGAAGACAAAATAAATAAGTCAAGGGGCTATGCGAGTTCATGGAACAATAACAAAGAACGAGGAGCTACCTCCTCAAATTGGCAAAAGAACAAGGGCCCCATGCAAGAAACCAAGAAGCCTTTTGTAAAGAACGCTCAAGTTGAGAAGCAAGTTGACAAACAACCTCCAAAGTTTGTTCCAAAAGAAGGAGGTATGAAACCAATCCAATGTTTTAAATGTCATGGCTTTGGCCATAGAGCAAGTGAGTGCCCCAACCGTAGAGCTTTTGTTTTGAAGGAGACTTATAGTGATGATGAGGAGGAATGTGAGGAAGAGAATGACGAGGGTGATCATGAGAATGATGAACTTGGTAGTGATGAAGGTGATATGGAGGGTGATGGTGAGTGCACCGTACCACTCTATTTATCAAGGAGGGTGTTGACATGTATGGCTAGGCCTCAAGAAGGGGAGATCACTATCCCAAACTATGTAGTAAGGCGAGCAATGATAAGCAAGGCCATGGATGATCCTAGTCAACGGGAAAACCTTTTTCATTCCAAGTGTATCATAAATCAAAATGTGTGTCTCATGATCATTGATAGTAGGAGCTGTGCGAATGTTGCAAGTACGACTCTAGTTGATTTCTTGAAACTCTCCACCACCCATCACGAGCATCCTTATAAACTCCAATGGCTTAATGAATGTGGAGAATTGAAGGTGACCCGACAAGTTATTATCAAGTTTAAAGTTGGAATTATCAGGTTGAGATCTTATGTGACGTTGTTCCCATGCAAGCTTGTCACCTTCTACTTGGACGGCCTTGGCAATATGATAGGTCGACCAAGCATGATGGTATAACTAATCAATAATAAAAAAGAAAATGAGGAAAAAAGGATAAAAAAGTAAAGGATAGATAATTTGACACAACTAAAGACCCAAATTAGCAACCAAAGTTCTTAGATTAACTTGACCTCTAATTTAGGAACTAAAGAGCACCAAACTCTTAGGATGACCAATAGGGATTTGACACCCTAATAACCAATCCTCTCACAATGTTCACAATCTCAAGCTTAGCAAGCTCTTAGCACTCAAAAGAGTTTACAATCTCAAAATATCAATAATCAAAATAGTCTACCTTCAAAATGAGCTAACTTAGGCTATTTATAGTCTTAGGCTAAATTATTACATAAGAGGCCCAAGAGTGGCTCTCAAGTTTGCAAAAGTGACCCAAAAGATCCGGATGTCACATTTTGTTGCTCCATATGCGAGACGCATGTTCAACATGCGTCCCTACTGTTTTGTCGCATCTTGCGCTCCTCAAAATCCCCAGATTTGCTGACACACTTTGCATTGGAGTTGTTGGTTCGCCTGTTCAACATGCGGCACACTTTGCTAGACGCAGTGCGCACTTTGCTGGACGCAGTGTGCACTATGCTGGAGGCATGTTGTGCCATCTTTCCCTTCTTTCACCCTTTTGTCCTCCCGTGCGATCATCAATGCAAGGGTCCCTCGGGATGGCAACAAAGTGTGTCCTAACACATCCATTTTCGAGAAAAGCCCTTGTGCAACTTGGAGTTCTCGTGCTTGGCTTCTTGTGAAAGGTCTTAATGCAACGGGGATTGTATCATACACAAGCCGACGAGGCTAACAAAATAATATACAAAATATGAGCCGACAAGGCTGCAAGACATCTAACCATACACAACTGTCTACGAGCCTCTAAGAAGAGTATGTAACATCATATAGGCGGGACAGGACCCCGCCATGCCCATATGTATGTACACAAAAGAATAATACCCAAAAGTTGCAGCTCCGAATCAAATGGAGCTCCTCTATGCGGTCTCTGACACAAGTAGTCTATGGGTCAAGTCTATCTCCCTGTCCACCTGCGGGCATGACACAGCGTCCAAAAACAAAAGGACGTAAGTACGAATAATGTACTGAGTATGTAAAGCATGATCAACATCATAATAGAAACGTAAGAAATAACATAAGATAGAGAGGTCATAAGATAATAAAGCCATTCATACCTCTAGCGTTGTTCATCATATTTACTTATCCTCTTTCTAATGGGAACCTTCCATTTCATACATTTATACTTATAGTAGTATCATACCCGACCATAAAGGTTCGGTGTCGTACATACCCATCCATGATAAGGTTCGGTGTTATACGTACCTAGCCTTACCAAGGCATCAGTGTTATCAGTACCCAACTACAGTGGTGTGCCCGCGATAGATATCATACACAGCCATGTAAGCTCGGTGCTCTTAGTAGTCATACTTTAATATATACATACACGTTCTCAACATTATCATCGTCATCATCATTTTCATTATATCCTTCCTTAGAGAATCAACTATCATAGGTTGGGACCAATGGTATCATGAGATTTATCAAAGATCATGAACCTTAGCGATTCTAGGAATGAAGTCATTTGGAAGACGCTACAGAACTAGTATGAAGGTATTTTGCAATGGGACCTTGCCTTAATGAAAGAAGGTTTAGCCTTACATACCTCATTGTCTTCTTAACTACTTAACGTTCACCGTTAAAGCTTGGAAGATCTACATTTAAAAGGATTCATACCTTGGTTAAGCCTTAAAGAAAATCTTAAATCCAAACTAGAACAATTCATGAGTTAATGAAAACTGGGCGGCATTTCCCCTATTTCATCGACTTCCACCATATTACAAAACAACTCCCAAATAACCATACTAACATCTACAATATCAATATCACTGTCACGACCCAACTAGGGCCATGACGGGTACCCGGGGCTTACCACCGAGCACCACTCATTCTATTACTCATCCTGCGTTCATTTATAGTCCTTATGCTCATAATCATAGAAAACTATTTTCATTTAAAACATATTCACTTTATATACATGAGCCCTTCGTCTATCAAAATAATATATATATACAATGAGAAACTTGTGAGACCATACTACCCACAACTACGCATCTACGAGCCTCTACTGAAGTACTAGACATAGGGACGGGATAGGACCCCGTCATGCCCAAAAAATGAATATATACATCAAAATAATAAGTCAATGGCATCTCCGGAATAATGGGGTGCTCTCAAATCAACTAATAACTCCTATGACTCTGGATCGCCTCCCTGTCTACCAGTGGGCATGAACACAGCGTCCAAAGAAAACGGACGTCAGTACGAATATTGTACTGAGTATGTAAGGCGTAAACAATAATAGTATATCAATGAAATAAGGAAGCATCAAATGAGGAGCAATCTGTAACTGACTGACAATTATAAAAGAAACAATGCATGCTGGCTTACTTCATAATCATCATCATATCATGTATGCATATATGTAATAGCTGCTCGACCATATAGGTACGGTGTGATAATCATTAGCATTAGCCTGCGTCCAGGCCTCCCGCGTCCGGGGTACCATCTCATGCCGCCTACTAGTGGTGTCTGCCCATGCCATCTTGCCATGGTGTATATGCTGCCCGCCTTAGCGGTGTCTGCCCGGCCAAGTAGGCGCGGTGTAATATCCTCATCATATATTCGTCATAATATACTCATCATAATACATGCATAGAAACTCAAAGACAACTATACTTTATCGGGGTGACATAAGGTCGTAAACCCCCAATATCATTATGGAGCATTCATACACATTCTGCCTCACCTTGAAGGAATTAACATATAAGGTGAGTGTATATAATAAATAACATCAATGGATTATAGATAGCATAATTAGCTTTATAGGAACATCATATCATGGACTCTAGGATCTTTAGACTTAAGCTTGTCATCATCATTATCGTACTCATAAGGTATCTCATATCTCATATGGCTACTCATAAACATAGACTCTTAGTTTCCGGAATATAGGAAATTCTTAAAGAAGGAAGGAAATCATGCCATAAGATTCATGCCTTAGAAAGAAAGGACTAGCCTCACATACCTTTTTCGTTTAACTATTCTATTGCTTGCTCGTTCTCCTTCAACGCCCACGTTTCTACCTTCAAGAGAATTCGTATTACATTAGCTAAACAATTATAAGAACGTGCTTACTAAAGCTAGAGAAAATTGGGCAGCATTTCCTTTGTTTATACAACTTTCCTCATGTTTCATATCAACTCCCAAGCATCCATAACATCATTCACAATATTGTAAACAACAATCGTCATTTATCTACATTATCCACATTTCACAATGTCACTTCAATTCCTCCATAATCATGGTCATAGTTCACTATTGCATTTTTTCACATATAATACTTATCCCATGTTCTAAATGTCATTCATAACATATTTACAATCACAACATATCAATATCCATGATTCAATCCAAGCTATTGCTCAACAATTACACTAGTCTTACATTCATGACCCATTTCCTATTTCCTTCGACAATCCATGTGTTTCAACTTTCCAACACCTCAAACAACATGAAAATACCATAAAACTCACCTTATATAATGGAAGAATATGTCTTGAGTGGAATACTCTTCTTGCACCCAAAACCCTAGCTTCACTTCCAAGAGAATTCTTGACTTGGATGAACCCTAGTGAACTTTATGCACTTGATTCACTTGAATTCTTGATATTGATCTTTGATTTCCTTTGTATTCTTGTAGATGAAGTATATGGAACCTTGTAGAGGTCTTGAGAGAGATGAATAAGTGTGGGAAATGAAATTAGTGAAGTGGGAACACATTTATATAATTGAACTTACTCAGCTCGTCGGGACTTCCACGGACACTTATACGGTCCGTAGAACATTACACGGCCCGTATAAGTGGTCGTGGTTCACCACTAAGCAATCATCATCTCTGCTGGGTGTTATACGGACCCTTATACGGACCGTATAAGTTGGTCGTATAACCCCTTTTCCCTGAAATGATCTCCGTCGTTCGTTTGATCTCCAATCCTTATGGAACCTTCTTGACACTTGTTTAACACTTCATTAACAATCTAAGGGACGTTATGACTCTTCTCCAAAACATCATTAAGTCATCATTAATTCGATACTCGTAACTCTTGCCCGGCACACAACATATACCTTACTTTCCTTAACAACTTTCGTCTCCTTATTTTGAAGTCTCCATACTTGCCTGTCTAATATGGCAATAGGAACTTCTTCATATACTAACTTCTCTGTCACCTGAACATCATCTATTGGAACAATCCTTGTAGGATCTCCAACACACTTGCGGAGCATTGAGACATGGAAAACTGGATGAACTAATTCAAGTTCTAAAGGCAAGTCCAATTCATAATCCACTGGACCTACCTTGCGGATAATCTTATAGGGTCCGATATATCGAGGACTTAACTTTCTTTTCTTACCAAATCTCATCACACCTTTCATTGGCGATACGTTCAAAAATACCCAATCATCAACTTGAAATTCTAAGTCTCGACGGCGTTGTCCGAATAATATTTTTGGCGACTTTGGGCTATCAACAAACGATCTCGGATCACCTTGACTTTTTCTACTGCTTGTTGAATCAACTCAGGGCCTATTAGCTGTACTTCTCCTATTTCAAACCATCCAATTGGAGACCTGTACTTCTTTCCATATAAAGCTTCATACGGAGCCATCTGAATACTGGAATGATAGCTATTATTATATGCGAACTCAATAAGGGGTAAGTGGTCATCCCAACTACCACCGAAATCTAGAACACATGCTCGTAACATATCTTCCAAGGTCTGGATGGTACGTTCGGCTTGTCCATCAGTTTGCGGATGAAATGCCGTGCTGAGCTTTACTTGAGTACCCAAACCTTCTTGGAAGGATTTTCAGAACTTAGCTGTAAATTGTGCCCCTCTATCTGTGATAATGGATATCGAAACACCATGAAGCCTCACAATCTCCTTGAGATATAATCTTGCATAATCTTCTGTGGAGTATGTGGTTCTGACTGGAAGAAAATGAGCTGCTTTCGTGAGTCTGTCCACGATTACCCATATGAATCATATTTACCTCGGGAACGGGGTAATCCCACAATGAAATTCATATTGATCACTTCCCATTTCCAATTAGGAATTTCCATCGCTTGCAATAATCCTCCTAGATTTTGATGTTCGATTTTCACTTGCTGGCAATTTGGACATTGAGCTACAAATTCTGTTATGTCTCTCTTCATGCCATCCCACCAACATATCAACTTGAGATCATGATACATCTTTGTCGTTCCTGGATGAATAGAATACCGAAAATGATGAGCTTCTTCTAGGATTCGACAGCACGATTTACCCACAACATTCGGAACACAGCCTACCTCGGTATCTAAGAATTCCATCCATAGAAGTTTCAAATGGAGACTTCTCTTTTTTCATGAAATGTATCTCTATAATGGCTCAGGCGGGGATCCTCATTGCCGCTCTTTTACTTCCATGTTCAAGGACGAAACTGTGATTATTAACACTAACTCCCGCACCACCCGAATCAATTGAACGTACTCCAAGATTAGCTAGTTGGTGGAGCTCATGAATCAATTCTTTCTTCTCTGAAGGAACTTCATATAGGCTGCCCATTGATCGGTGGCTAAGCGCATCAACTACTACATTTGCCCTTGCGGGGTGGTATAAAATATCCACATCATAATCTTTTAATAATTCTAACCCTCGCCTTTGTCGCAGATTTAACTCCTTCTGTTTAAAAATGTACTGAAGACTCTTGTGATCTGTATAGACATCAACATGCACACCATACAACTAATGTCTCTACATCTTTAATGCATGTATAACTGTAGCCAATTCTAGATCATGAGTTGGGTAGTTCTTTTCATGTTTCCGCAGTTGTCTCAAAGCATAAGCAATAACTCTACCATGCTGCATTAATACGCATCCTAACCCAATGCCAGAAGTATCACAATACACAACGTAACCATCTGGCCCTTTTGGGAGTGTCAAGACTGGAGCTGAGGTTAATCTGTCCTTCAACTTTTGGAAGGAAAATCGTTGCTCACACAGTATCATTCCACTCGAAATTTGGCTGACTTCTGAGTTAGCTTTGTCAGTGGGGCTGAAATAGATGAAAATCCCTCTACGAACCTTCTATAGTTACCTATCAATCCCAGAAAACTATGAACTTCTGTAGGCGTCGTAGGCCTTGGCCAAGTCTTCACAGCTTCGATTTTTTGAGTATCTACTCTAATTCCATCATCTGAAATAACATGACCTAAGAATGTCACAGAATTCAGCCAAAACTCGTACTTTGAAAATTTTGCATACAATTCTCGAGTTCGAAGAATTCCAAGAACAATAGGTAAATAGTCTGCATGTTCTAATTCTGGGCATGAGCTTGAATGCGGGAGATATCCATCCCATCTTGCAACGAAGTCATCAAACAATCTTTAAACAAATGTGGCCCTAAGCCACTCACAAATCTATGCACCCGATCTCCCATATCGGCCACCATAGTCGGAGCATACCTAGCCAAGGACTTAAATTGAAGGCTATACTCCCAGGCGCTCATATTTTCTTATTTTAAATTTAAGAACCTATCCGCTCTAGCTCGGCGGACCTTGGGTGGCAAGTAATGGCGGATGAAAGCATCTACGAATTCTTTTCCAAACAGAGGAGAAAAAAAGGGACCATTTCTAAGCTATTATAGGAAATTCACCCCTCAAAATCTTGCCTGAAAATTATTTTTCTTGTCAATTCCTAATAATTCTGTCCCCACAACGTGGGAAGTTAATTCTGAAGATAGACCGACGTTTTTACTGCTTTAACAACTTGGGTGTAAAGAAAATTGGAGGAAAAGGTAAGGATTCATTCCCTTTTTATATGTTATAAAGCCTTTGTTTATGTTGTAGTATGTAGAAATGAGTAGAAAGTATGGAAATATGGAAGTTTGTAAAGTGAAGATAGAGCGTAATGCGTATGTATATATGTTGTATATTCACA
>NW_026714016.1:0-111284 GCF_029784015.1 Lycium ferocissimum | reverse complement strand
ATATGTGCACGTTATGCATGCATATATACATGATGATTATTTATTCATGTTTCAGAGTCAAGCTTTATAATCTTCTGTACCCCTCATTCAGTATGATCCCGTTCTTGTGTTTTATGCTTTACATGCGCGGTATATTCATCGACCCCCTTTCTTCGGGGGGGGGCTGCGTTTCATGCCACGCGGTACCTACGGATAGTGAGGGACGTTAGCGAGAAGATATTCCGGAGCCGGATTGGCGAGCTCCATTTCCTCCGGTCTTTGCGAGTCGGAGTATTTATGTTGTGGCATGATGTTTTATGTTAGAGACTTTGTAGACAGAGTCACGTATAGTATATGTCAGTGTTGTAAGCGGCTCTGTAAGCCGATGTATTATTATGCATTGTGTTACAAGTTTCATATGTATACAGATTTTCCTTGGTTTGAGAAGAACGAAAAGCATGTTTTTACGAAGCTTACATTATACATTCAGGTCATGATTTAAGGGCCAGTATGATTATGAGTGTCACGAGAGTCAGCGGGTTCGCTCGGCCCTAAGTAAGGGTCGGGTGCCCATCACGCCCTAATAAGTTAGGGTGTGACAAATTGGCATCAAAGCAGTTCGTCCTAGGGGTTGTCTGCAAAGTCGTGTCCAGTAGAGTCCTGTTTATGGTGTGAAGCGCGCCACATTTATAAACAGGAGGCTACGGGGCATCTAGGGTGGTTACTCTTCTTTCACTTCTTAGATCGTACCATAGAGCCAAGTCATAGGGAATGAGATTTCTTCTACTAACCTTTGATTTCAGCAGAAGAATGGCATCGACAGAAGAAAGTGACCAGCGATACTGGAAGTTACAAAGCACGCAGGTAAGCAAAGGTATGAAAGGTATATGTCGAATAAGGTACTGAAGTACGATCGAAATGTGAAGTTGAAAACTAAAAAGGGAAGTAAACAAGAAAGTGTAGCAGGTGCAGTTTGAGTTGGGCATACGAGGTATGTTCATTATTTTTAAATCTTGTTGTTGATATTGGGAGCCTTGTGGGTACGTGATATGATATGATATATATACATATATGTGTTGGCCCTGTGAGGTACTGTTGGTATTTCCTGCGTGCAGGTTTTGAGATAGTAAGAAATATAGAGGAAGCTCTGCCGAAATTTTCCCAGAAATAAAAAGAGAATAAGATATAGGTTTGTAATACGACTTGAAAGGTCGTGCCGATAGTAATGATAAGATTTGATTAAGCTATAAGTACGGCTGACATCGAGAAAGAAGCTAATTGCTGAATTGAGGATAACAATAATTAGAAGGTCGATATCGACCTAGTAAAAAGAATTTGGAGAGGGTTTGTAACCCAAAGAGATGATTCAGAAAAGGGCTGGTGAATCTTGAAGAAGTGTTATTTAAGGTACCAGCTGAATTGATAAAGGGGATGAATTATGACGAGGTTATAGTTAAAAGAAGTAATGGTATGATTAAGACAAGAGCATAGAGGAAAAGGATTGTGACGGATATGAATGTATCGATAAGACAGCTTGTGAGACATTAAGGATAAAGTTGATCAGAAAGGGTAAAGGTTTAAGAAGTGTTATATTACAGGATTGATTACGAATAAGATATAATGTGAATATAAAGGGGGATTGTTATGAAAATAAGTAAAGCCTAGTGAGAAAGTGGCCAAAGCTATGATGTGATCTATGTAGCTAGAACTTAAAGGCAAGTGTGAAACGGAAACGCGAGCTATAGAATGAACAAGGAAGGCTTATCGAGTTCTGTAGGGAAAGTTTGGAATAAGGGTTATATAACAACGGGAATGATAGGGAGCATAGGAAAAGAGAGGGTAATTGGAAAAAGGAAATAAGAAGGGAGCGAGACAACAGTGTAGTAGTAGACCATGACATGTGTAGCTAAGGACACGAGTACTATAAGTGACGGGAACGGGAAAAACCCGGTTATAGAAAGGATGAGGAACGAGGTAAAATGAGAGCAGAAATTCAAAGACCGATAACCAAGTATTTGTAGGTAACGGCAATCAGGGTGTGTTCATCACCTTTGGGAATCTGGAAGCCCAGGACGGGAAGTAGTCATATCCATAGGTGAAAAGTGAATATTGAGGATTGAAAAGGGCAACATAGTAATTGTGTAATCGGAAGAGTAAAGGACCCTCTCTAGTTCGGAGGGAGACACGTTACGAGAATGTTTCGGAAGTTGTCAAGATCCCAATTTGCTCCAGATTAGGTGATGAAGGTCATGCGGTGAGGTGAACGCCATTATAGTAGCATTAAAGCATCGTATTTTATCAGAGTTCCAAGGTTAAGCGTGCTGGAGCGAGAGCAATTTTAAGATGGGTGACCCCCTGGGAAGTTTACTGAAATCCTATAAAGTCAGATACAGGAGAGCCAAATGGGAAGCTAGAGTAGCCTAAGGGAAATTAGAGTATACAGAGTGGATGGAAACCTTAAGAGGTCACATAGGACGAGGCAGACTGAACCAGTGAGGAAAAAGGAGGTGCATCAAAGCTTTAGAATTAGGGTGAGTTTGAATAGTGTTTGAAAGTATTTTGTAAGTGAGATGGTAGCAGTTATATGTCTACGTGTGTGTATAATATCCCATACATGGCTATATCAGCGGATATGTGTATTTCGGTAACCAACGTGGCGGTATATGAAAGGCATTAATCGGACAGGGTAACGAAGTTCAAGTGAAAGGAAAAATAAAAGGGGCACGAATGTTACAAGGCAAGCTGATGCTGTTTCACTATAGGTTAATCTTGGAAAGTTCTAATTCGATGATATTTGGAAAGGAAAGAAAGTGAGTAGATGAACGGCAAGGGGACCAGAATGTCGGAATAAAAGTGCCGCTTAATTGAGATTGGAAATGCGGACATAGGGCAAAGTATAATCGGGTAATAGTATAAGTACACCCCAAAAAGGGGGGAAGCGGGTGCGAGAGATGCAAGTGCAAGATGGAGACAACCAACACTACAACATATATGGTATGGATGCTTGGGTTACAGGTAAGGTTCCTTGCTGAAACAAGTTAGTAAGATCCAAAAGCCAATAAAAAGGGGCAAAAGTCAGGATGATAATTGAGATAGTGCTGAGAGTTAATGACCCGAGATAACGTGCCTAGAATGTTACAAGTTGAGTAAAGAGGGACTATAAGACGATCTAAGCAAGATGATCAGAACTAGCTGGTTACTAAAAGAGGGTAAATTGATATGCCAAATTCTTTCAAAATTATATCAGCTGATGATAGTTAAGGCAGGAGACGACTTGGGAAGCTAAAGAAGTGATGAAGGAGAAATATGATTGGTGCATGAGATTGCATGTTATGATAATAAAGGAAACCCCCCGAGATCCTTATAAGACCTTATGCGACTAGTTGAACATTCGAGGACGAATGTTCTAAAGGGGGGAAGGATGTTATATCCCGTATTTTGTACAATTGGGATATTCCGAGCTAACCGCGATAAGTTAAGGACAAGGTTATATTTTTTTCTGATTTTGTTAGAGTGCATAAGTTGCATATTCATATTTTCATTTGTATGGAGTATTAAGGGTAAATTTGGAATAAGTAAAATTAGGGGCTAAAGTTGGAAAAAAAATTATTTCATGAAATGGCCAAATGGCCATGTGGCCGTGTGGGGTATGTGGGACCCACCCATGGTTGGCCAATTGTTTCATGCCATGAAATGGTACATGTGTTCATCTTATATTTGTAGGGGGGCTATATATATATAGACAAAAGATGACAAGCAAGACATATTCATCATCTTCACCGTAGAAAATTCAAGAAGCATGGAGAAAAAAAAACTTGGAAACTTTCGGCCAAGGTGACCAAAAATTGAAGACCATGAATAGTGATCAAAAAATTATTTTCTTCAAGCATTTCAACTCCTTAGAAAGTGTATAATAACATGGAGTGGTTGTTGGAGTAGCAAGAGCAAGTAGTAGTTCAAGGCACAAACCATAGTCAAGTTGAGAAGTCAAGTGCTAAGATAAGAATTAATCTTCTTCTTCATGGGTATTGGATGATTTGTACATGTTGTAGTGTGTAGAAATGGATGATATTCATGAAATCTTGCAAGTGGAAGTTGAGCCGTGTATGTTGATGTGAGCCGTGTATATGTGTGGTGTGTAGAAGTAAAGAACTAATTTTATTTAGCATGTTTGGGTTGTTGTGTTATGGATTCTATGTTGATAATGAAAGTTTAATGGTTCAAATTGGAGTTATGGTCGTTTATGGCTTGTGATAGAAGCTAATAGAATTTTAATGTAGTTTATTGTATTTATGAAGATAATGTTGTTAACGTGTGGATTATTGGTATAGTTGATGAATTTGGAAGATGGAAATGTGTTGTTGTTGTTCCTATTGGAAATGGGAGGTTTCGGGTGAAGTAGTGTATTGTTTGGGTTGTTTCGAATATTGTACGGATTGTTTGAAATGTCCTTGAATTTTGATTGAATGATCTCGGATTAGTACTTGAACTTGTGAGCGTTGATGTTAGCTTGAAAGTATGTAGTTGGATTGAATGTAATTGAATGCCGTCGAATTATGTAGAAAGGAGTTACTAATGTTAGAATACGTTTGGAGTTACTTATTGATGTTGTTGGTGTGGTTGTTGGTATTGTTGTTGATAATATTGGCCGAGTTGAATTCTCGGGGTTGTCGGATTTATAGGGGAAATGCTGCCCAAATTTCTGTAAATAAAGTGATAGCTTGGGAATGAATCCCTAAGTGCTTATAACTAATGTTAGTATCTAATGACGTTATTGTAGATTTTGGGAAGCCGAGATTTGAGTTTGGATTAGCTTAGGAAGCGGACGAGGTATGTAAAGCTTATCCCTTCTTTCTTTTGGCATGTCTTAGTTGTAATTAGGCTATGATACGAGCCTCGGGGTAACTCTATTCCTATGATCCGAGCATGTATACGAGTCTTACTCACTTCTTGATGTTAACATTCTTAATATAGTCATACTATGGTTCTTGTGCCTTTTGCATGATTGGATTTCAAATGTTGCGTAAAGAGATTTTGTTTTTAACGGATTCTGAAACTACGAACGATTGTAACTTTCATAGACGGAACCGGATTGCTTTGATATGTTCGCAAATGATTCTATAACGTATAATGTCCCTAACTTTCATAGGGGGGCTCGGATTGGTTTGATACTTGTCCGTGGGCCCCTGAGATTTTTATGTGTTTGGTTCTGACGACTTTCTAAAAGAACTTAATGTGACTATCGTCTTAACCCCCGAGTATGATTACTTACTTATCTGTTGGGTCTGTAATGATGTCTTATATGCATATGGTTACCCGCGATTCTGCTCGTGCGTATGGTTGTTACATCTTTCGCCGAGTCCCGGGCCGGTTATGTATCGTGCGCACTATGCTATATTCTGAAGTATGATGTGTTTTTCGAAGTATGATGTGATACGAAGTATGATGTGATACGAAGTATGATGTGTTACGAAGTATGATGTGATACGGAGCATGATGTGTTCGGAGATATGCAATATTCCGAAGTATGATGTGTTGTGGCGCCAAAGATGGGGTGGCGACCACGTTCTGTCCGCCGGGTCCCATTACGGAGCGCATGTGATCGATGATATGATAATATGATGACATGATGATATGATGATTCTATTCACCGAGTCCCTCAATAGAGGGCCGGGTACGGTATATATATATGATGGCATGATGACATGCATATGATGATTTTATTTACCGCGTCCCTCACTAGAGGGCCGGGGCACGTTATATGTACACGTTATGCATGCATATATACATGATGATTATTTATTCATGTTTCAGAGTCAAGCTTTATGATCTTCTGTACCCCTCATTCAGTATGATCCCGTTTACTGTGTTTCATGCTTTACATGCTCAGTACATATTCCGTACTGACCCCCTTTCTTCGGGGGTTGCGTTTCATGCCACGCAGGTACCTACAGATGAGTAGAGGACGTTAGCAGAAGATATTCCAGCTGGATTGGCGAGCTCCATTTCCTCCGGAGTGCTGCCGAGTCAGAGTATTTATGTTGTGGCATGATGTTTTATGTTAGAGACTTTGCAGACAGAGTCACGTATAGTATATGTCAGTGTTGTAAGCGGCTCTGTAAGCCGATGTATTATTATGCATTGTGTTACAAGTTTCATATGTATACAGATTTTCCTTGATTTGAGAAGAACGAAAAGCATGTTTTTCTGAGAAGCTTACATTATGCATTCAGGTCATGATTTAAGGGCCAGTATGATTATGAGTGTCACGAGAGTCAGCGGGTTCGCTCGGCCCTAAGTAAGGGTCGGGTGCCCATCACGCCCTAATAAGTTAGGGTGTGACAAGAGAGAGGAGATGTATTAAAGCCATAGATTGAGGACAAAAGTCGAATGGCAATGTGGTACCTCGCAAGAAAAGGTGTTGAAAAGCGATAAAAAAAAGTCACGAGTGGCTACATCGAGTATTATGTATACCCTTATGATTGATTTTACGACATGTTAAAAGTATTGATTGTGCTGTATGTCAAAATTGAGGTAGCAAGCACTACAAAGAGAATTAGGATTGGGGTTTCTCGGGAATTAAAGTCAGATAGCAGTAACACGACCAAATTTGTAAGCACGAGCATTAGGAAAAAGAAGTTTATGATATTATGAAGGGGAGAGAAATTTGGACAAGGGAAACATATACCCATTGAGGATCAGGTAAAATATTTGAGGAAAAGGTTAGGATGAAAGCAGGAAAACAGACAATGGGATCAAATTTAAATAAATCAACGGGAGATAGAGTAATGTTGTACGTGACAAAGGATGAACGTGAGGACCCCGGAACCAACCTATACGTCTTCATAACCAGAACCAAGAAAGTTGTAAATAATGGACAAAGGTGCATCCTTGAGAAGAAATAAAAAAGTCTTATGAGAGCAATGAGGAAATTTTAAACTCCTGAGATTTAACCAGGAGAATGGATGTGAACCCATGATTAGTACTCCTATTTAAGGGAAGAAAGTACCCCAAAAAGAGATTTTCAGCGTCAAAAGGGATTTGCATTCGTAAAGATACACTCCAAAGTCTCCAAAGCTAAGAGTAAAGAATGACTAATGGAAACATGCATTTTACAAGTAAAAGAAAACAAAAGAAACTATAAGAACTAAGGGAAGGCGGAGGTGTCAACGAAATGGTTAAATGGACTTATGTGGCCGCCGACAACAAGGAGAAGGTTAATGAGTCAGTAGGCTTTCCCAAAGGAAAACAAATTGAAATTATAAGATAATGGTTGTGTGAAAGATGCAAAGATGCGATCATGAAGAAAACTGAGAAAATTCAATATATATATATATCTGTGTGTGTGTGTGTGTGTGTGTTCAAGTTGCAGTATCATAAAGGAAGACGAAGACTCAACGAAAGAAGAAAGGAAAGGGTGTACTTTATGAGGATTTCATGCTAAGAACAAGAACCGACAGAACACTTGAAGGATCATGATGCATGGCTGTGATGCAAAAGTAGTTAAGAAGAATTACGGGACAAAATGAGATAAGCTAATGAGAGGATGAGTCGTGGGAATGGATGGTGTGGAGTATCAACTTTTAATGGTATAGTATAGACATAAATCGGAATTGGGAACCAAGAGCAAGGAGAATTTCAAGGATATTACGAAGGTAGTTCTGAAGGAAGATTAGGGCAGGAGGACGGAAACTCCATAAGGAGTCTAACGAACTTTGATGTCCCCATTAATTCATTAGCTTAGGGCACTATTAGTTGTGAAAGGAAGAAGTGATCAATAAGCATCTGAAGTGTGTTCGGTATGTGTAGAGATCTGACTTGATATAAGAACTCAGCTAGCAAAAAGGAAATAAGTTAAACCATACGATGAAAAAAACTCCGACATTATATGGAATAGAGGAGTTAAAAGATCACTAAGGTAGGCCAGATGACTATCAAAGACGGTTAATACTCAAAGGTTACTGGTATATGAGAACATCCTTTAAAAGGGGCGAAGAACAAATTCAATTATAAGATGAACTACTATATTCCCAAGCTCCAAAGAGGGAAATATACTGGATTGAAGGAGCCAAAATTCGAGATGAACCGATATGTCAAGAATGTGCTAAAGAAAAGTGAGAATGAATTAAATGCAAGTATATCATGAGACAAACATGAAAAGGAAAATAAGTTTCGCCAATGCACGTTGTATTCCGGACTATGACTCGAATCACTCATGTTGAAGAAATTTTAGGTGCATTTAGATATGCAGTAAAGTACTCCAAGGAGTAACAGAAGGAGCAAGAAAGGCCGCATGTGACCAGGGATAAGTATAAGGGACAATCAGGACTACTAAAAAGAACTTGTAGCACTAGAAGAGATGAAAGCTTTAATAGAGGAATATTTATAGGAAGTTCAATAATCTTCAAAGGAAAGGAAGATAGTGTGCCTATGGATAGCAGGACAGTAGTACTGTCTGAGATTAGGGAGTACCTCGTAAGTAGTGAAATTACAAGTCGCCGGTTATGTCAATTGTGAGAGCGTATAACATAGAACCATATAAACAATCGCATGATGAAATGACCAACAGAATGGTGCAAGGACGACGGTAAGGAGCTGAAGAAGAATGGAGGTTAGTTTAAGTCTTAATTATTCACCGATATAAGAGAGCCAAGGAATTAAGGAGGGAAGCATACTCGTATTGAAAGGAAATTATGATTAAGTAGGACTTTATCTTAGTTCCATGTTCATGAGTTTATTTTGTAACTATGTTAAAATTGAGAAGAGGAAATTGGAGGAAAAGTTTAAACATGAATATGATGATATTGTAAGGAATTAAGGGGTCCGACCAAGGAATTAAAAGGAGATGATATGGTATGTATATAAGGTCGACTAGTACAAAAAGGGATAATCTAAAATAGCACCAGAGAAGCAAGCAAGGAAAGGTGCCATAACTGAACAAGAGAGTTTGTCTACTAGTAGAGAAATAAAGAGCAAGTAAAAAAGATACAAGGTCGGCGGAGAGCCGTAGCGATCATGAGCCAAGATCACCTTAATTAGAATAGGACGATAGCTGGATATTAGTTGACCACCAGTTACATACATGAGGACAGAAGGATATGAAACTAATGAATGAGTTCGACAGAGAGTTAAGGGAACATAAAAGAAGACTGATGAACTCATATTATAAGAGTATAAAGATCAGGGCCTAAAGGAGGATAACCATTTCGAGAAATCAATGATAACATCGCAAGCTCACAAGCTACAACATTCAAGGGCGAATGTTTTTAAGGGGGGAAGGATGTTACACCCCGTAGTTGCGGAGAAGCACTTCAAATTTAAGTGTAAGTATGCTGAACTATGGCTAAGTAAAACAACTTTGGAGTACAAGGGACGAAGCATTATTAAGTACATTTTATGAGTAAAGGATGCATATGAGGAATTCTAGAAGGTCCTATAAGAAAATGAGTGGAAGAAGTTGAGTTAGTATGACTTTGGAAGAAGATGAGCGCTACTTTGAATAACAAGAATGAGCCAATTCGGGAAAAGAATATATTTTAGTATATGAGGAGTTTTGAAGTAAAGAAAAAGCCTAAATTGAAATTCATGAAGTCTAGTTTCCAACGCAACAAATCACTCATCGATATGATGTCAGAGTAGAGAATTATGGACGTTACAAGTCAGGCTGACAGAGGAGAAACACGCAGCTACAGTGCGCGACACGGGCGCTACAGTACCCGAAAATTCTAGGTCGGTGCCAATTGACCCTAGAACATTATAAAAGGGGTTTTGCCCCTTATTTTTTCATCCAAACACTCCCAAAACCTTCCCTAGAACATTCTCCCAACTTCCTCTATAGAATTTTAGCCCAAATCAAGTGAAATCCCGGGATTTAGGCTCGGGAAGCGTATAAGGTCTTGTAGTTCTTGTTCTAAACAACACACACACACACACACACACACGACACACACACACACACACACACACACACACACACACACACACATGAGGCCGCCAAAGATAAATAAGATTTCAAGCCCTACCAACCTTGATTGAGATAAAGATATTCTTTACTATGGGTATTATGAATTGTACCATGAAAATTTAGTTGTTAAAGCTTCGTAAAGTCTAGTGATTAGTTGAGAAATTAGGGAAACATCACGTGGAATGTTTTATTAAGAATATTGATGTTGATGATGATTTAACGACCAGTTCCGTCATTACGGTGAATTTCGAAATATTCGTGCCGGCGCTCGTAGAGACATACTTGAACCTCCCCTTGTAACTTGGGAACTGTTAACTTGATTGGGAAATTGTGTGAGTTGCATGCAAAGAATTGGATCTGGGCCCCCTGGGCCCAGTTGAACTGCCACAGCGCCTGCCATGCCGCCCTAGCGGCGTGAGAATCGCAGAAGCGGTATACTAAGGATTTCCTATGTACCGCTCGGCGCTGAAGCAGTACCGCTAGAGTGGTTACGTGACTGCCCAATAGTTACGAACAGTGACTCCACCTATTTAAGTGACATTTCGGGATTTGGCTTTATTTTTCCAAACCCTAAAGGGTCTAGCCGCCCATGAGGCAGTTTATGGCAAAAAATGAGGTTTTCTTGGAAGAGATAATGCCTCTAACCTTCCCCATCCTTCCTTACCATTAAACATTTTTATCAAGAAATCACTAGAATGGGTACCACAATCACTTAAGTTCCCAAAAAGATGAATTCCTTGTCCTCTTGATATAAACCCTTGGATTATTTTCCCTTGTTCATTAACCAAACTTGGTTCTTAATCTAATTCCTCATTTCCCCATTGAACCACAAATTGAGTCTCTACTTTGGATCTTGAAAATGGGTTTCTTGAAAATAAGCCTAAAATGGCAAATTGACCAAACTAGTGACTTGAATATGGTCACGATTGTCCTACATAAAGGTTGATTGATCAACTAGCATGGTGAAAGTGAATCTAAAGGCAGAATAGATTCTGTATCTATCTTATCAATATAAGGGTCCTCGATAAACACTCTAATGGTGAATACTACTCTTGGGTCTCATGGGTGTCTCGAAGCGTCTCGTGTGGGTTACAATATGGTGGCCAAGTTGAAGGATCAACGGAGGTTCGTGGCACCCGCTCGAAAATAAGGTAGGTTATGGCTTCCTTTCGGTAAACTCCGGTTAGTTTTTCGTATTGTTGTGTTAGAAGAAACGGAGAATGCATGTATAGGAAATCAGAGATTTAGGATGGAATTCTAGGATGGTATTATTGTGGGTGACTTGTTTGTTCAGGCTTGTGGCCTGTAGACTCCTTAGGTATTGATGTGGTTTTTCTTGATTATCGATGGATTTATGTAACTTGAGAGTAGCGGACGGAATCTAATTATGCCTAACGATAAAAACTTCCTGTTATACGGGATTATTTGTAGTGAATGTAAATGCTAGATTGGAGGATAAAATGTATCAGGGTAGTGATTGAATTCTAGTTAAATTGTGATGAATGACTCGAGTGTAGGGTGATATTGTTGTCCTAAAATAATAGGCTGATGTAGGGAAATGGTAATACTGTATATCAATTGATGGATCTGTTGGGTGTTGGGACTAGCCACCCCATTCTATGTGCTTTGATTGTTTATTGTGATGGTTTGATGCCGTGAGTAGTTGGTGTGAATTAGAAACTGTATTATCGTCTTGATTTCAGATAGAATTGACATACCGTTGTTGGTATTTGAACTATGTTGCATTGTTGGCGTACCCGTTGTCAGTACTTATGATATTGGTATATTGTTGGCATACCATTGTTGGTATTGTGATATGATACATTGTGGGAGTACTCTATTGTTGGTATTTGCGATGTTGAACTTGATTGTTGATGATTGACGGATGCATTACACGCATTCTCTCATATTCATGATGCATAGCCGATACCCGGTGATGATCCGGTATCATTGATTGAGCGGAACTGATGTTTGATAAACTCTCTACTTGAGTGATTGTGAAAAGGCTGGTGTCCAAAGATCCATTCCGGAATCGTTGATTATATGAAACTGATATTTGATAAACTCTTTACTTGAGTGATTGTAAAAAGACCGATATCCAAAGATCCATTCCGGAATCGTTAACATATGCATTGCACGCATTCTCTCATATTCATGATGCATGGCCGATACCTGGTGATGATCCGGTATCGTTGATTGAGCGAAACTGATATTTGACAGACTCTTTTACTTGAGTGATTGTGAGATGGCCGATGACCGATGATCTATTTTGACATTGTTGTTGCATGGCCGATTCTGATGATATCCCGGACTCGTCGTTAGTGCATGGACTCCGTGGGTCCCTCAGGGTGGTGCCGATGAGACTCCCTCTGTGAGCAATTAGCCAGGGTCTCGTCTGTTGGGCAAAGATCCGGGATGGGTGGCACTTAGACTTCGCGAGTCACGCTGGGTTGTGCTACCGAGACGTCAATATTTTCGTTCGGAGTACATGTGTACACCTTATTTGCACGACATTACATTGCATTCATATCATTATTGCACTGTATCGCATTATGACTTGATCTTGAGATGCTCGGTGTTGTATTCGTGATGGAATGGACTGGATTGAATGTATTCAACTTGGCAAGTTGCTATTAGAGGTTTCACTTAGCAATGGTGTGTATTTGGACCCGATCATGTGTGCTTTATATTGCGAACGTGTGCCTGTTGGATTACCCTAAAATTCATCATGAGCTGTTCTAAGTGAGGCAGGATAAGGACGTTATAACGATGGGCTTACCCCTAAATTTAAATGAACAACCTGGAAATTATGTATTGAGGATCTGTGTGGGTGATGCTTGACTTATAATTCATGTGAGAGCAATTGTGGCCGAGAGCATATTGATGTTGTGATGCATGTGAGAGCAATTGTGGCCTAGGGCATAAAGAATCTTATGACTAAAAATTTGTCAAAGTAGAGCTTGTCATATCATTGCATAGTTTTCGAGTGTTATGTTATTCTTTCTGAGGGGCAATATCCCCTCCCTACGTCCTTGAGTTTCTAGAAAAATAGGAGAGACATGTTACAATATCAGTATTTTTCAGCATATGCATGAGATACTGTATGATATACATATATATTTTCTTTCGCCTGGCCACTAGGTCAGTGAGACAGATATGCTTGGCCTACGGGGTTAGTGAGACAGATTGCCTGGCCTACGGGTCAGTGAGATAGATTGCCTGGCCACTTGGTCAGTGACATATTTAATAGTATTATATTGCATTTCATATGAGACAGGTCAGGTGAGATATTCAGGGCATTCTTTGGCCTCCAGATTGTATTGTTTTCAGTTCAGTTTCAATTATCGTTTGCTTTACATACTCAGTACATTGTTTCGTACGCGTCCACTTTTGCGGGGGAAGGGGAGTGGGGGAGGGGGGGCGCTCGCGTTCATGCCGCGCGGTTCGGGTAACCGGACGGGCGATCCGGCTCGGTCTTCCGCTCGGTGCACGGTGTGCTCCACTTGGCTCGGAGCTCAGTCCTTTACGGTATGCTATTTTGACATGTAGATATATGGGTATGACAGGGCCTGGTCCTGTCTTTTCTACAATTCGTGTTCCATAGAGGTATGTAGAAAGTTGTATATAGTTGGGATGTTGTGTAGGCTTGTTGGCTCTTATTTTTGTTGTACAATATACGTAGCGACCTAATTCGGCTTACCTTTGTTATCCTCGGCACGTATGCATATATATATATATATATATATATATATATATATATATATATATATATAGTTATGAGTTCTTGATGCGAGAGTCTATTGTGTTAATCTTACGGGAGTTAGTATAGCTCGGTTATAAACTATCTATAGGCCGCCCTGTTGCTCAGTGAGATTCAGGTACGAGTTTAGAGGTGCGTGGTCAGTAGAGGTCGGGCACTCATTACGACTCATCGGCTTGGGTTGTGATAAGCTTTTACCCATGAAGGGTGTTATGAAATTTGGGAAGAGAGGTAAGTTGAGTTCGAGGTATATCGGGCCATTTGAGATCCTTAACCGTCTGAGCGATGTTGCTTATGAGTTGGCCTTGCCACCAGGCTTCGCAGGCGTTCTGTCACGACACAACCCAGTAAGCCATGACTAGTGCCCGAGCTGGACACTCGTATACACCTGATAACTATAATCGTCCACCACAAGCATAATAAAGGACTTATATATAGAAAGGCATGATGTCGTCTCAAAACTGTCGCATATATATATACATATCACAACAGCCTGTCTCTTGAGGAGTTACAACTTTCAACAAATAACATCGTATATAAGCCGGCAAGGCTATTACAGTATAGGGGAACGTCCCAGCTATACACGGAAAGCTCTAATAAAGTCAGTCTTAACACATAGCTTCCAAAACATGTATATATATATCTACGCAAGCCGACAAGGCTGCCACTACGAATGGGAACGTCCCAAAACATAAGTCATACAGATAGAACTGAACAACAACTATATACAACCCACACATATGTCTACGGACACGTTAAGAGTGACAACGGTAACATATGACGGGACGGGGCCGCCGTACTCCCGCTAAGCATATATATATAAATGTAAGGGCTGTACCAAAAATATAGGCTCACCGGAACAAGGAGCACTCCAAGATACTTAGAATAGATATCCTAAGGAGTGCGGATCACCAAAATGAGCGTATTCTGCGGGCATGAAAACGCGCCCCGAAAAAAAGGGGTCCCGTACGAAATATATGCGAGCATATAAAAGCATGAAATACTATAAACAGGATTATAACCGAAATAAGAAGTACAGAAAACGAATACAATAACCATAATACCAAAATGCTTGCCTTTGAAACACAAATCATGCATACAAATATCATATATCATATCCGGCCCATTATAGGACTCGGTGAACATGGTCGCCACCCGGTCTTTGGCGCCATAACACAGCATACTCCAGAACACGACGCAACTCGATCACGGATAACTTCGTATCACGAAGATAACTCCGTATCACGATAACTTCGTATCACGACGCATAACTCCGTATCACGAAGATAACTCACGTATCACGGATAGCTGCGTATCACGATAACTCCGTATCACGAAAGCAACTCCGTATCGCAAAGATAGCACCGCATAACACGGATAACACCATAACAAGATAATACCATAACACGACATAACACCGTAACACATGATAACACTATAACCACAATATATAACACCATAATATATATATATATATATATATATATATATATATATATATATATATATATATATATATATATATATATCGTACCGACCTCACAGTGAGGGACTCGGTGAAAGATGTAATAACGAGTATGCACGAAGCGAGTAGTGAATAACCATATGCATATAAATCATCTTTTGAGACTCAATAGATAAGTAGACTAACCAATGCTCGAGTATCAGGATGATAGCCATATTAAGTACTCTTTGAACATCATTATGAACTATATCAAAATAAAGCCTCAGGGATCATAGACATGTATCAAATTAATACGAAACAACTTATGAAAGTTATGGTCATTAGTTATTGTGAAGTCTTTCAAGAATAGGAACTTTTACGCATCGTTTACTATCCAATCATATAGAAACTCGAGGCGTAGCTCGACTATATTAAGAAGTCTAACATCAAGAAGTGAATAAGAATCATAAACATGCTCGGAACTTATGAATAGAGTTACCCGAAGCTCATATCGTATCATACTTACATCTAGGACACGCCAAAAGAAAGAAGGGATAGGCTTTACATACCTTTAGCGTTTACTCGCAACACAACACGTATACGCTGCCCAATAGTACCTCAACCTATATTAAGACGTCAAGAACTACGGTTAAGCTACGGGGGAATTCAAAACGTATTCTAACATTAGTAACTCCTTTCTAAATAATTTGACGACGTTTCCTTTACATTCAAACCAACCATATACAACCAAGCCAACATCAATGATTATACATTCAAGTATCAATCCGAGACTATTCAAACAAAACTCGAGAACACTCGGGCCCCCGACAACACTCCAAAACGCCCACGTTTACAATATTCGACAACAACCGACATACGACTATTACATATTCAAGTTACTCTTAATGATTCATAGTCATAACATTTTCATCTAACAACCTTACAATAGCCCAACCAACACACCACACAACATATAATCTCAATTACTTTTAACCTTCCAAGCTTAACAAGAACAACACAACACATTTTTTTCATTCAAATTCATGAACTATATCAACAACCACACATTAACAACATTATCCATTTAGATGCAAGAAACTATACTAATTCCATATTAACTTTTACAACGACCCCCACAAACAATTACAACTCCAACTTGAACCATTAAACACCTTTATTCTCATTACAAAATCCATAACAACAACGACCAAATACTAAGTAAAATCAATTCACCCTTTTCTCCTAAAGCTGTTTCCTACACGGCTTGGACAGCTTTTTAACATCGACATACACAATTTTATACATTCCATTCACATTTACCAAGTTACAACAAGCCCAAATCCTTACTAAAACATGTAGAACATGATCAGCCCTTACCTTAGCAACTTGACTTCTCAACTTGGCTTAGAATTGGTGAATTGAAATAATACTTGTTCTTGCTATTCCAATGGCTGCTCCACGTTGCTATGCACCTTCCAAAGGGTTGAAATGCCTTGGAAAAATTATAAATTGAACACAAGAGTTGGAGCTCTCCGTGACCATGTGGGAGCTCCTCTCTCTAGAATTTCATTATTTTTGTGGGTGAAAATGAATAGCCTAGTCATCTTTGATATATATATATATATATGTCCTTCATAGTGGTGACACATTTCCAAACCTTGACATGTGTCCCATTATCTTTCATGGACCAATCATATTCATCCATGTGTTGTGGGGCCCACTTAATGGTCTAATTAGGCTAATTAGTCATAATTAATCACTAATCCCCACTTAATAATTTAATCATGGTTAATAAATCCCTAATCTCCATTAATATTTCTACACTAATGAAAATTGCAAACAAGTCGTTCCATATTTATATCGGGGATTAAAAGTCCTTGTCTCATATCCAAAAATAATCTTGTCCTTGGGTTTATGTCGTTTGGCTTACGAATAATCCGTCATATAAAAATACGGGGTATAACACGTTCATCCAATTTTTCATGTGTCTATACTAAAGAAGTATCATGCCGATGGTACTTATATTGTTTGTTGGGACTCGCTATTTCTTGATGAGAATCTAACTTACGAGGAGAAGCCTATTGCGATTTTGGATAGCCAGGTTCGAAAGTTGAGGCCTAAGGAAATAACTTCTGTGAAGGTTCAATGAAAGCATCGTCCTGTTGAGGAGGCCACTTAGGAGACTGAGTCCGATATGCGTAGTCACTATCCTCAGTTGTTTGCCAATTCAGGTACTTTTGTGTTATTTTCCCTTCGTCACTCGAGGACGAGTGATTATTTAATTTGTATCAGATGTAACGATCCGTTTGGTTGTTATAGCTTTTTTGGTGCTTTTGACCCTTTCCTGAGCTTGTATAGCTAACATTTAGCCCGAGGGGGACGTTGACACTCTTCCAGAGGTCTTTGGATATGATTTGGGTGACTTCATGGGAAATTTGAGCTTAAAGCGAAAAAGAGTTGACTCAAAGTTGACTTCTAGGTAAACGGACCTTTTTCGAGAATCCGTCGATTCTAAGAGGTCCAGATGGTCTTTTAGAACTTGTGAGTATATTTGGTTCGGTTCCCAATACATTCAGGTGCATTTTAGTACTTAGATTGGGAAGTTAGTTTTGAGGTATCTGGGGTTGACTCGGTCGACGAGACCTCTGTTGGAAATTTCGAGGACACGAGTACGTGTTTTGCGTGTTTTTATGTATGTTTGCATATATGGCTTGTAAGCAGAGGGTCGCGGGTGATAGTTGGAATTTCGGGATGAGTTGATGGAACTTTAGCATTTCTGGTGTCTGGTGTCCCGCTATGGCGGCACAAGGACGGCAGCGGTACCGCTATAGAGGTAACCCTGCTGCTATAGCGGCTTGTGCACTTGGGCTAGACCGCAAAAGCGGTCATGGGACTACGGAATAGGAACCGCTGGGGCGCTACAGTGAGCGCGGAAGCGGGGGGCAGGCGACTTGATTGAGTTCATTAAATGCGTGTTAAAAGCCCTGTGTCTTTCATTTAATACCACTCTGAAAATACAACTATTGGGAACATTTCAAGGGATTTCTTGGGGGAAAATGATTGTGGTAAGTCCTTCCATATTCATTGCTATTCCATATTCCAAATCATCATAGGAAATCTCTAAATCATTCTAGTTTCATTAAGAACTTGAGGATTAAAAGAGGGTTATATAGGTTCTTTGTTCTAGACTATAAATCCTTAAATTAGGCATTGGGTTAGCTTCATTAAGCATGGAATTGATGATTAGAAACTATTATCGCATGATTCCTTACTAATTAGTAGATCATTAATTTCATGTTGAGACCTGTAGATTCCTAAATTCATCTTTTCAGTTCATAAACCCCATTCCATAGGTTGGGAGTTGGATCTTGAATAGAAGTAAGGGTTGAATGATGTTTCTTCTTGATTCTAATTTCACAAATCGGATATTATTAGACTTCCATTATCATTAGGCTCAAAGGAAGGGAAAGACTAAGGTTTGACTATTGGAAACTTTGTTGTTCGGCTTTCCAGGTAGGTTACGATTTACCTTATGGCGAGACTTCGATTAGCGAGGCATATGTTTAGATGATATTGTCAGAGAATGCATGTAAACCTTCAGGTACAAAGGTGGGATAGATATTGCCTTAGGTTGGGCCCTATTGTATGATTTGGGGGCTAGCCACCCCGTTGCATTGATGACTTATCTTGATCTATTTACTTATTGGCTCATTGCTACGTTGAGACATTGGATATTGATGATTAGTGATATATCATGATTATGATGTTGTGGCACCTTACTTTGAATTGATATTGAGATAAGAATTGTGATTCCATTGTGGCTTATTGTGTAGCCTTATTATTGATATTACTTGTATGCCATGTGTGGTGCTGTTTGGGATTGAATTGTACATTTGATAGTACATTGTATCGTAGTCATACTCACTTTCATGATACATTGATATTGTCTTGTTATGGTACTGAGGATGGAAAGTGAGAAGGAAATACAGATGCATTAAGACACATTTGATACGAGTCATCTGCGGGTTGTGTGCGGAATACCGAGCATGAGGAGTATTAGTTGGATATGGAGTCATCTCTCGGTCATTGTGCGGAGTGACTGGTACATGGATTTCGCGAGTTCCCCATGGGTTGTGCTGCCGAGATGTGATGTTTCATCGTCGGAGTGCATGTGTACGGTGCATATGCATTGCATTCATCATTCATACATTATTGTATTGGATTGTACCGTTTGGTTTTCTTTGATATAGTTGTGATATACTAGTTCAGATTTCCTATACTGAGACTTGGCACGGTTGGGGTTAGATGCTATAACATAGGTGATGACTTGTACTGTGGTTATTGATTCGTGTTGACTTGTACCTTGTTGTTTTATGTGTTTATCTTGCTTTGTTGTCTTTATATATGTTAGTTAGTTTTAGTCGGCCTATGATACCTGCCAGTACTTGTTGTTTGTACTGACCTACACTTGCTGCATTCTTTTATGAATGCCGAGTACCACCCCTCGTGGCTGATTATCGAGGTTGTTGCTGAGTTTATTTAGGGTGAGCATGAGGACGATCGCTGCCCGAAGACTCTTCTTACTATTTATGTCTTATTTCCATTTCGAGACATCATTTGAGATCTTATGTATTATTCAAGACTTTTAGTATTTGGTAGAGCTCTTGTATGACCAGACAAGATATGCGGAGTTGGATTTTCATTACTTTCGCATTACTTTATATTATTATCGTGAGACTTATGTTATTCTATTTTGCTCCGCTTTACTTATGTTTTATGATTGTTGGGATAAGTGTTCGTCTACCGAGGTGGAGAAGCAGGTGCCCGCACGACTTAGTGAACTTGGGTCGTGACAATAAGTGTTTTTCCTACTCATTTTCTTGTGTTTGGCACTCAAGTTGAAAAATGTGATTTTAAGAGCATTTGCATATAATCAAAGCAAATCTACTATAAAGTTTTCGAATTCGGAGTGCAAGTTTTGATGGTGAGGTGTACGGTTGGGAGGTGGGTAAGGCTTTGGGGTGTAGGGGTAAGGGTGAGGGTGGCGTGGGGTGTGTGGTGGTTTGGGGTTATGGGTGGAGTGAGGGGGGTAACTAGGGGGAGCTAGGGCTGAGTTTGTAGGTGTGGGGGTGGAGTTGAGGGTGGTGGTGCTGGTGAGGCATGTGGGGGTGGGTGGGTTGGGGAATGCGTTGCGTGTTTATATTAATCCGGAAATGTTTTCCCTTATTTTTTTTGGGAAAACATTTTCTCCTATTTTGGAAAAAACATTTTCAAGATTTTAAGTGCAACCAGACAAGAGAAAATAAGAAAACATTTTAACATTTTCTACCGTACCAAACATACCCTAATTGAGCGTATTATGTAGAATTGAAAGCTTAACACAACCCATATGGGTAATCAGACATCATTTCAACAAGGTTATTATCTTTTCTGGATTTGATCTTTTTACGGATTTGATCTATGCCTAGTCTAGATACTGCATTTGAATTTTGAGTTACCTAATTGTGTAACTCTTTTAAAGAGCATACACAAATGAGTCAAATATGCACGAAATAATTTTTTTTCTTGTTCTCTTAATTAGCGGAAGAAAGAATTCCAAGAGTTTTAGATGGGAATGAAACTAAAATGTTGAATGAAAACAAAATGTTCTTTGATTGCTGCATTAGATTAGATGAGTGCCTTAGATTAAAATTTGAGAATCTTTAGTAAAATCATTTCTAGTTCACATGATTCTGTGAATAATATATATATATATATATATATATATATATATATATATATATATATATATATATATATATATATATATATATATATTTTTCGACACGTGCGTTGCATGTGTATCCCGAGTTATTTGATGGATAACAAAAAAATATTTTGAACATGTCTTGAGTAATAAAAGATAAACTAAAAATATAAAGAACATGTTGCTAGGATTTGTCCTGAATTTCTTACCCATTTGAATTTTACCATAATTGTGTTAAACTTTAAACAGGATTTTTGGTAGAAAGGTTTTCTTAGTGTAAAAAGATTCTACCATATTTATTCCTTTTCTTGTAGGAGAAGATTTAGACTTCTATAAATAGAAAATTTATTCTTCTCATTCATAACACAATAGCATCAACAATGTAGTTGTTTAGAGAGTCTTGCTTATGGGGAGATTATTCCCTCCATAGTTTATAATGCTTTCTTTAAATTAGGTTTTTTTTTTTTTTTTTTTTAATATGTAGGTCACTTGACCAAACCATATTAAATATTATGTTTCTTTTAGTATGTTTTTCTATGTTGCCTGATTTATCGTCATTCAAGGTTTGTAACGATTAACTTCAGCATGATGCCCTAATTTTTTCAATCCCAACAAGTGGTATCAGAGCCCATGGTTCAACCAATGGTTTAGCGGGTTGAAGACGGGTTCAAGGCGTGTTCAAATCGGGCTGCAACCAATTTCACGATAATGAAGATTTTGTCTAGAGTACTACATGTGGAGATGAATTTTCAACCATATTTTCAACATACCTACTGCTGCATCTTTAAAAGTAAAACAAAATATTTTTTAACAACTTTTAACCGTAGTATTTTTAACCTTATTTTTAACCTTGACAAGCAGTAGTGATGAAGATTATGTGAAGGAGAATCAAGATTATTTTGATAGAAAATTCAGGCCAAAGGGAGATTTGTTAGGGTTTCTCTTGAATTTCCTACCTTATTTGAATTTTACCATAATTGTGTTAAACTTTAAAAAGGATTCTTCGTAGAAAAGGTTTTCTTTGTGGAAAAGGATTATACCATATTTATTCTTTTTCTTGTAGGAGAAGATTTAGACTTCTATAAATAGAAGATTTATTCTTCTCATTCGTAAGACAATAGCATCAACAATGTAGTTGTTTAGAGTCTTATTTATGGGGAGATTATTGTCTTCATATTTTTAATGCTTTCTTTAAATTAGGTTTTTTAATATGAAGGTCACTTGACCAAACCATATTAAATATTATGTTTCTTTTAGTATGTTTTTCTATGTTGCCTGATTTATCGTCATTTAAGGTTTGCAACGATTAGCTTTCACATGACGCCCTAATTTTTTCAATCCCAACACATGTTTCAATGATCATTTTATACTTGTGGCCTATTGTTAGTGTTAATTCAGTACAAATACATTAGTCGTGTAACGACCCGTTTGGTCATTATAGCCTTTTCAATACTTTTGATCCTTCCTCGAGCTTGTTTAGCTCACTTTTTACCTGAGGGGACCGTTGACACGCTTCTCGAGGTGTTCGAATATGATTCGGGCAAACTTTTGGAAAATTTGGGCTTAAAGCGAAAAAAAGTTGACTCAAAGTTGACTTTTGGATAAACGGACATTTTTTGGGAATCCGTCGATTTCGAAAGGTCCGGATAGTCTTTTAGAACTTGTGCGTATATTTGGTTCGATTCCCAATGCACTCGGGTGCATTTTGAGACTTGGGTTGGGAAGTTGATGTTGAGGTATCAGGAGTTGACTCGGTCAATGAGACCTTTGTTGGGAATTTCGAGGATACGAGTGCGTTTGTAGCGTGTTTTTATGTATGTCTGCATATATGGTAGGTGAGTAGATGGCCTCGGGTTATAGTAGGGGTTTTTGGTTGAGATTGTGAAAAACTTGGGATTTCTGGTGTCTGGTGCCCGCTATGGAGGCACCAGCATGACGACAGCAGTACCGCTTTAGCGGTCACCCTATCACTGTAGCAGCTTAAGCGATTTGGGCATGACTGCTATTGCGGTCATGGGACAGCAAAACCGGTATGTTGGTCGCGGAAGCGGGTGACGGGCAGTTAATTTCATTAAATGAGTGTTAAAAGCCCTAAGTCCCTCATTCATTACTTTTCCAAAAACTGAGTTATTGGGAGCATTTCAAGGTTATTCTTGGGGGAAAATCTTTGTGGTAAGTCCTTCTATCTTCTTTGCTATTCCATTTTCCTTAATCAACTTAGGAATTCCTTTATCATGCTAGTTCACTAAGAGTTTAAGAATTAAACAAGGGTTCATTGAGTTCTTCATTCTAGGCTTTGTAATCTTGATTCAATGGTTGGGTTAGCTCTAGTAAGCATGGAATTGATGGTTAGAATCTTTTATTGCATGATTTCTTCATAATTAGCGGCCAAATTATGGAATTGGAGTTAGGGTTTATACCCAAAATTGGCGATTTTGCCTAGAATACGAATTTAAGTAAATTATTGGTTCTTCTAGCTTGTAATTGATGAGAATTGATCACCTAGAGAATTAATTTCATGTCGAGCCCTATAGATTCGTAATTTCACCTTTCTAGTTCATAAACCCATTCCATAGGTTGGGGAATTGGGTCTTGAATAGAAGTAGGATTTGATTGATGTTCTTCTTAATTCTAATTGCATATTTCGAATATTATTAGACTTCCATTATCATGAGGCTCGAAGGAAAGGAAAGACCAAGGTGTGATTGTTGGAGACTTTGTTGTTCGGCCTTCCAGGTAGGTTGCGGTTTACCCTATGGTGAGACTTCATGTAACATCCCATAAACCTGAGTTAGGTTTGTATGTGTAAAAACTAGTATTAAGATGATACTTTAGCTATATGAATCCATTCAGATTGAATTCAGGTGATAAACAGTCATTTTGAAGTCAAATCGAAAAGTGAAGTTCTCAAGGCCTTCTAAATTCGTCTAAGTTCGAGACAGTCTGTACTTATGGCCAGTTTTTCAGTATTTGCATTGGGAATTTGGGAAAAATCAAAACATGAAAGTTGTAGGTCTTTGAAATATCTTTCCAAGGATATATTATAAAGGCCGAACACTGCACAGAAAGCCGCGCGATGGCCACACATCGCGCGTGTGAGGGAGCGTGAATGGCTCCGCGTCTCTCGCCGAGTACACAAAAACACCCTGTCTGAATCTCAGGTCTGCAGGGGTCCCGCGATGGTCGCGCATGGCAGACCCATCGCAAAAAACGTCGAGTTTTGGGTCAAAAGTCAGGTTTTCGCGTTTCTTTCTTATATTTAAGCTTAGAGTTAGTTCTTAAACATATATAATCACGAAAAATCAACCTTAAGGCCTCCCCAAACCTCTAAGGTGAGTTCCTACTCTATCTACATCGATTCTACACTAAATTCACCTCTTCTTGACACTAGTTCATCTCTCCAAACCTTAGATTCTTGAAAACTCAAGAAGAAGGAGATAAGGGCATGTGGAGTTCGTCTAAGAGGTAAGACTTCTAATTTTTTGAGTTCAGTAATATGTTTTGGATTGGTGTAGAGCATACTTCAAGATTAGAATTCACTAATGATTCACATACGGATTCAAGAACAAGTTTTATGGCTAGAAAAATCCTAGTTATTTTTCGAATAAGGGTAGAAATCCCTCGAATTGGTTAAAGTTCTAAACTTTGTTATTAATAACCATTATAGTGTGATTGTTGAACTTGGAAGGAATCTGATTTCTATCTTATAGAGGGATTTGAGGTATGTCTCTTTTTGAACATACTCTTTCGATCGATTTTATGAACTCTTTGGTTGTCGTTTGTGCGCGTGAGGGACAAGCCCACATTAAACCTTGTTTGTACTATATTATATTACATATTCATGATTGTTTTCCTCTCTAAAGAATGATTGAAAAATTGAGATATAAAGCTTTGGTATTCGAACTTGAATTACCCCATAAGCGATGTTTAAACTTGATAATTGAAAAGCTTGACTATCTTCTGTGAATGCTCTATAATGGTTTGTGTTGGACTTGAAACATGTATAAAGAAGTGAACCCAGTATCTAAAACTGAAACGGCTTGATGTACCGCTATAATGGGATGATGAACATCATCCTTAATGAAGAATATGACTATCATGATATGACTTGTGATTCGGCTTCCATGCCATGATTTGAGTAATTCGGCTTCTATGCTAGGATGGTGATTCGGCTCTTTTGCCATGATTTATATTGTTTGTGTTTGGCCTACCTACTCGGCAGGAAGGGTAGTCACTATGGATCCTAGTGGGGTTAGCCTAGCCATTTGAGGGGAAGAGTGGCCATCGAGGATTCTCAATCCCCGGGTGGTCTCTGCCTAGCTATTCGGGAAGAAGGGTAGCCATTGGGGTTGATAACGCCGATGTGGTGCTTCTATGTGGTTTAGGGAACCTTAAATGGTCATCCCATTTTTATGTTGATTTGGGCCTGTATCGGCATGTGTTATACTTTGGTTGCCTGTGAGTGGCTTGTTGATGATCTTGAATTCATGACTGAAAGACTTAAATCTGATAAATGACATAACGAGTTGAAATTGATTTATCTCCTCTTTAACGATTTTCCTTAATAGTATAACTAAGTTGGTGATTTATTCTCTCTCTGAAACTAAACTGCTTTTATTGATACCGTTTTACTGATCCTTATTATATTATTTTGTTATATTAACTATTTTCCCGGAGACACTCACTGAGTACCCAGTACTCAGGCATACCATTATTTTTTTTGATGGTGTGTTAGATAATGTTGAGGAGCAAATTCGTGATACGCCCGCAGATTAAGAGAGCTTGCTACGTTCAGGACTACCACATGCTTGTTCGTGGCGCACCATCCTATCTTAGTTATTGTTTTAGTTTCCGAGCTGTGTCCTGAAGTTAGATTATGTTTTATTTATCATCTTAGAGGCTCCATAGACAGATGTTATTTCGGTGGGTAGTTGTTGAAGTCATTGCCTAACTCTTTGGGTGTTGCTACGTTTTATAACGATACATTTATGATAGACTTCTGCTGATTTTATTATTTGATGGTGATCATGAGGTAGTTAACTATTTATAAGGTATTGATATAACTGTTGAAAGATCATCGAAAACGTTTATTAATTTTATAAGGTACTTCTGGTGTCGTTTATAGCATCGGATGCCTGTTACGCCTAGGGTGGATTTTGGGGCATGACACTTCGATTAGAGAAGCATATATTTAGACGATATTGTCGGAGAATGCATGCAAACATTCGGGTATGAAGTTGGGTTGGATATTTCTTTAGGTTGGGCCTTGTTGCGTGATTTAGGGCTAGCCACCGCGTTGTATTGTGACTTATCTCGTTCTATTTGTTGTTGGCTTGTTACCACGTGGAGATAGTAGATATTAATGACTAGTGCAATATCTTCACGATGATATTTTAACACCTTACTTCTTGTTGTTTTGAGACGAGGATAGTGATTCTATTATGACTTTTTGTGTAGCCTTTTAATTGATATTGTTGGTGTGCCCATGTGTGATACTGTTGATAGTGAC
Organism: Lycium ferocissimum; assembly: GCF_029784015.1. Classification (NCBI taxonomy): domain Eukaryota; kingdom Viridiplantae; phylum Streptophyta; class Magnoliopsida; order Solanales; family Solanaceae; genus Lycium; species Lycium ferocissimum. The sequence goes on along the minus strand of NW_026714016.1, from coordinate 84,882 downwards.
TTGATTATTGACATTGAACTCATACATTGCACGCATTCTCATCCTTCATGATATATTGTTGATACATTGATGATATATAAGAAAACACTGTTATTAGCTGGGCTCAGTTAGATGAGAGTGACGTGAGGACCAATGTCCGATGTTTATCCTGGAATCAAGGTATGATTGCTGGTAGTGATTGCCGAGGTCTTTGTCGAAATCGTGAGGGTACATGGACTTTAGAGGCCCCCCATGGGTTGTGCTGCCGAGATGTGATGTTCCATCATCGAAGTACGTGTGTACAGTGCATATGCATTGCATTCACACTTCATACATTATTGCATTGCATTGTACCTTGGCTTCTATTGTGATATTCTTGTGATATTCGTTTCGGATTGGATGTACTGGGACTTGACACAGTTGGGTTTAGATGCTATAACATAGGTGATGACTGGTACTTGTTTACTGGCTCGTGTTGACATATACCTTATTGATTTACCCGTTTATCTTACTTTATTATCTTGTATGTGTTAGCTAATCTTAGTCGGCCTATGATACCTACCAGTATGTGTTGTTTGCACTGACCTGCTCTTGCTGCATTCTTTTATGAATGCAGAGTATCAGGTGGGATCGATGTCTACCCCTCGTGGCTGAGAGTTCGAGGCTGCAGATTTGAGTCTGTTGGGGTGAGCATGTGGACGCTTCGCTACCCGAGGACTCTTCCTTTATTATGTCTTATTTTTGCTATTCTGAGACATATTTGAGACTATTGATGTATTATTACTACTTCCAGACTTATAGATTTTAGTTAGATGCTCTTGTATGACCAGACCAGATACCGAGGTGGTTTTTGATGTACTTCCGCATTTTACTATAGTCATATGTCAGACTTACGTTACTTTGATCTTTTTCCGCTATTTATGCTATCTTGTGAATGTTGGGATAAGGGTTCGCCTACCGAGATGGGTTAGGTAGGTGCCTGCGCGACTTTGTGGAATTGAGTCGTGACAAGTTGGGATTAGCAAAATTAAATTACGTCGGAGATGTTATGCGAATAAATAGTAAATATACTCATTGATTTGTATGTCCAAAAAATATTAAAAAGTTGCTCCCCACGGTGCAATTTATATAGTGCAGTCTCAACTTTCGACTTATTGTCAAGTATACGAAAAAGACAATGACAAAGTGAGCCTGAATTACGTAAAACTAATGATATGGAGACCTTCACAAAATATGCAGTTGTCATACTATAAAAAAAAAAAAAAAAAAAAAAAATCTCAACTAATTCTCCATATTCTAAGACAGATAAAAACTATACGTAAACTTTTATATTGTACTAACAATTTCTCCACATTTTGTGTTCCTTAAAAAACAAAACATTTCAATAAAACACTACTATTAAGTCTAAAACTAAAAATTAAATTCAACTATAGCAAGATCAGTAACAATGTATGTGGAAAACTAAACTTATCGAAAAGAGAAAGATCACAACCTCTTCAGCCTTCACCTGATCAACACAAAAGTATGGCATAGTCCGTAACTTTTTTTTTTTTTTTTTTAATTTATGACGTATGCAATTTATTGATTAAAACATCCATGCATAGTAGTATACTTTTTGAAAGAAACAAAAATAGTAGAATAAGGAACCAAGAACTCAAAAAAAGTGGAAAAAATTAAAAAAGAAAAGGATTACATTACATGAACTTACAAAAGATGCTCACAGGAATATTGTTTCTTCTTTTAAAAGTTCATTTGTAATGCTGTGAGTTTTTTAACTGATGAAAAATGCATGATGACAAGGCAAGTCAAAGGTCTTTAGCTAAGAGGTGAAAAGACTTACGTTAAAAATAATTCTGTCCAATGAACCACATTCACAATAGTAGTAATTTGTCATTTAATAGGATTAATTCAATTAACCCATATTAATTCAATGCAACAAAAAATCAGCATTTATGTAATGCCTTAAATATACCAACGGTGAAGTGGTTGGCAAATGGTTAATTAAAGTATGGCTAATGCATTGATTTTTCAAATAAGTGCGTTGCACGTGTACTCTATGCTAATTAGTATAAACTTCTTAAAATATTAGAACTAATATTTTAATAAGTGTCTAATATTTTAATGAGTGTGATGAATTGCACGAAAATTGAAAGTGGCAAATGCATGCTCAAATTGCTGAATAGTGAGCTTATACAATCAGTATTCTTTATTGTCGCAAAGTACAATCTCACTGGAAGTTACTATCAAATGAAGTTGAAATGATACACTTCATTTTCAAGAGAGAAATTTACTGATACTATAGTTGGTAGTTTTACACATTCAACAAATTGTATAACCTTTTCTTATGCAATTTTTTCAATATATCAAATATTCGACTTATCTGATATATCAAAAACACATAGTTTAAATGTGAATATGAGCAGCATCACTTATGGTTACAAATACTTCATGCCCTAAAGTGGTGCCTTGTCCTTAAGAAATTGTAACCTTCGCCTTTTTACAACTACATAGTAGAAGTTGTATGGTAATTCAATTAACATATATGTCTTCATTATGATGGCTAGTAGATCATTGTCAATTTCAGGGTGTACACCTGTAAAAAAAAAAAAAAAAGGTGATAGTTATTTGATATAGAGATAATAACTATTGATATAAGAAAATTAATTTGATATATTTAAATCATACTTGCACGTAGATGTACCTTTTATCCGATCCACACTTATGAGCGCTTTCATCTGTGAATTTGACAGAAAATATTATAAGTTGAATCATACATACTATATATATAATGGTATTATAGAATATAACATGACAATAAGCGAACATCGACGTGTTTTGTCCGAACATGCAATACCGGATTAGACAAAATAAGTTTGAATTTTAAATCAAGCTTTCTAGAATATAATTGCATCTAAAATGTCTCACCATCTCGGCTTCTTCTTCTCAATGCAGTCCGTCCATCATTTTTAGTTCAATTTTTTTATGATCTTCCACTCTCTTTAATTTGTTGTCGGCATCTAAAAATAAATTTGCCTCTTGACATTATATATTCGTCTTAATTCCAAAACAAAGTGAAAAATATACCGAATAGTTCTCAATAGAAAAATTAAGATAAAATTATGATAGATAATGAAAGTGTAATGACCAGTTAGGTCGTTTTGGTTGCTTTCGTGTTTCTGCCTATTTTGCCCTTGCTAAACCGCCCTTTTTCTGGTTTTGGAAATTTGCCAAGTTAATTAACCTTTAAGTGTTAAGTTGACTTTAGGCATCTTCGGGGGTGATTGCGTCTTTTAGGATTTTTGTTGGTTCCATTAGCTTCGGGTTGTCGAATATAGACTGTTTGAGTGTTTGGTTCAGTTCCCGAGGGTCTTAGGGGCGTTTTGCTCATTTGGTTGGAAAGTAGGTTTTTGCCCATTTGGGATTGACTTGGTAAACGAGACCTCTTTTGGAAATTCCGAGTGCGCGAGTGAGTTCGTACCACATTTTTACATGTGTCTGCATATCTGGTTGGTCGCGGGGAGGTTCCAGGAGAGTCTCGAGATTTCGAGTGTTGAGAGCCAAAAACCAGATTTTTCTTGTTTTTGGTGTTCGTGCAAGCGCGAATGGGGTTCCGCCCCTGCAGACACGCTCCGGCGAGAGTAGGTCCACAGGAGAGAAGGACCACTGGGTTAACCCTGGTCCGACCCTGCGAAGGGTTTCTCGCAGGTGTGAGCATGCAGCCTCGAGCTAGCTCCGCCGCTGCGAGCTTTGGCACTTTGGGGAAATGCTCCGTGAATGCGAGGTCTCTTCCGTAGGTGCGTGTTCGCCGATGCGAACCTAGGTGCGTAGATCGCTGAACAGAATGTGGTTCTTTTAGTGTCTTTTCCCTTAGTCTTTTCATTCAAAACCCTTAAGCCTTGAGAGCGAATTTGGAGGAGATTGAAGGAGTTCCTAGAAGAAGACCTTTGGGTAAGTGTTCTAATTTAATATTTTGGTTATTCCATCTAGTAAGATCATGATCCATGCTTAGAATATTGACTTTTAAGAGTAATAATGAAGGGTTTTGGAACCCAACTTAAGAATTTGGGGTTTTAGAAATTAAGCATGAATTAGTGATTATTATTGGATGATTTTCAGTTTATGGGTTATATTGAGATGAGGATCTTGATTCTAGGTTCAATTTACTGTTTTGTCCTATTTGGTTCGGAATACTAATTTTAGGGCTAAATTTGGGGTTTTTGGATTATTTAGCAATATAGGTATCGATAGACACGTATTCTAACGAATAATCCTTATTTGACTGGACCTTGTTCGTTTGGAGACCATTCGGAGTGGATAGAGGGCGTCGTGATTCGAGATTCAGCACTCCAGGCATGTTGAGACCTTGAACTCTTTCTTGAATGTGTGTGTTGGCTAAAATGAACCTAATAAGAGGGAATTGGGAGGGGGGAGGGGTGGTTCCAATACTTGTGAGGTGACGAGCCCTAGTATCGGATACTGGTCATCATGTGATAGGTATTTGTGCAATTTCAATTGTATAGTTGGTCTGAGTGCCATGCTTTGGGCACAAGTTGATAGAATAATACGATCCCTTAGGAACCGTGATTGGGGTCCGATGCCCGTACTTTATGTCTCTTATTATTATTTCCTGTCTTGTCTGTTGTGCGTGCATATCACTCATATATCCTCGTTGAATTGAAAGAAAGTAAAAAGGTGAAGCCTTTATGATATTGAGAACATAAGAATGGATTTCATGCTTTTGTACTTGTTCTTGACTAGATGCATGCCATATTCATGCTTTACAAGTATCCATGCATATGATTTGAGGATATGATTGTGAGTCCGATGGGATCTTGTTCCGGACGAGTGATGATGTTTTGGCACGTTCTATTGGTACTTGAGCCCTGTTGGCTATGAGACTGTCACGACCCAACCCGCCATGACTGACACCTACACTAACTCCTAGTGGGTGAACCAACACATAAATCATCTATTCATTCAAGTTCATTTTTATATTAACCAATTCAATCAGTTATTAACCATTCAAGCACAAGTTAAATCAAATTAAGTCATGCCATAAAACAATGAAGTAAATGCGAAAGTCCTAACTATTACAAACCCCAAAATCCGAAAGTCACCGTACAAGGACCCTAATCTAAAACATGTCTAAGGATTGTAATCTGTCTAAATAAATGACCAACAATGTCCGAAATAGAAATAGACATCGTAAAAGAAGATATTCGGGTGGCCTGGCGTGAATATAAGCTCACCCTAAATCTGTCCACAAATGGCCTCAACGCTAGATGTGAGGTCAGGTAGCAGTCTCTGGATCACAATCTGCACTCAAAAGAATGTGCCGACTAAGATTAGTATCATCCATACATGATAAAATCAATAAAATAGACAAGCCAGCTAACAACATGAAATCAATAATCCAACCACAAGCCAAACAAGGATATTACGAATCAAGTCACTCAAAGATATCAAGAATCAAATCAACAGAATAAACAAACGGGAACAAGTCTACCAACAATAACCATATACTCACTGTACACACATGCTAATTGATGTCATTGCTCAATAGTCATGACCTGCAGGGGACCCATGGTGTCCATTTACCACTCCTTCTAGATACTCATTAGACTCGAGCCATAAATCCTCCGCTCTGGAAAGAACATCGAACGCTGATCCACATCATGTACCACCCATTTTCGGAACAAACCTCGGAGCACGAGCTTATAATCTAGGTCACATCCTCACCCCAAGTCAAATGGGCCTTTTCATATATATATATATATATATATATATATATATATATATATATATATATATATATATATATATATATAATAGTATTTCTTGTCCTCTTATTTTCAATAATCGAATCATCATTTTGTATCCCAATTTCACCGAGAAGATCATATTAACTTCTCACCACAACAACATCAAACTGAAGGTTTCAACACAATGAATAGTGGTATGAAGCCCACACAGTCACTCGAACAATTACATATAGGAGTTCAACCATACACACATATCATGTTTCAGGACTAGACATGATTTCTCCTATCGAATTCATAACACATATAATTAACTAATCAACGTCTAACTCAAGTAGACCATAACCTACCTCAAACATAGAGCTGGAACAATGCGAATCACTCTGCTACAGCTTTTCCCTTCCTTAAAGCCTCGAAATGCTTAAAGTCTAGAAATTAGAATGCTCAATGAGTCATAATTACTCTAGTCACAAAATTAATTCAAGAACATCCTTCCTTTTATCCCCATTCCCATGGGTGAATGATTTCTAGGTGTAAAACAACCTAACAATGGCCTTAGTAACCACCAATCTTCAATTTATAAAAGCTATTTAATGAAAACATCAATTACAAGTAGTTTCCATGGTCAAGATACCATTTTCATGAAACCCTAAGCCTCAATTTCACTTGGTTCATGGCTCTAATGGTTCAATTCTTGATTAAAAGGAGTTAACCCAAGCCATTAGATGATAAACACATGATAACAATCATATCCCATCAATTATAAAAGGTCCATTAGGTTCTAGGATTACTATTACTAATTCACCATTGGAGACCAATAAAAGGGATGATAATCATGAAGATGATAACGTAATGATTGAAAGGGATGGCTGAGACTTACCTCTCCAGAATATTCTTGCCTAGCATCGAAATTCGCCCTGGGTACTTATGGGGAACTGTCTTGGACTTTTATGAATAAAGAATTCGGAACTAAGTTTTTAAAAATCGAGATTCTGCCCCTGTCAACCGTTGCGGCGGTCAATTCATCACTGCAGTGGTCTCGCTATAGCCGCCAAGAGCCTGCTGTAGCGGACCACAAAGAAATTGACCTCCGCCATGTCGGGCCATATCCCGCTATAGCGACATCGCCATAGCGGTCTATTGCCGGCCACAGCGGGCCCAATGAATATCGACTGACCGCTTGCGGAGAGTAGCTCACCGTTATAGCGGTTCTGCCGTAGTGGTACCTACCCCGATACAAATCTCTAAAGGCTACAACGAGCCCTCGCACCCAGGGTGTTTCAGTCAGTGCAAGGAACTTCATAATATGGCTGACTGTGGGCCTCTGTGGAAATAATAAGTGGTGATCTGGTTTGTGTCGTCTCCTTAGACAGGTTCCATTGCTGTCTATGGCATCCCTAATTTCCTCTAAGGTCGGAGTTATCTCAATTTCGCCGAAGCGGAACAATATTTCTTTATCGTCCCAATGTCCAACTAACACCTCTATTAATTCCGGATGACCTTTCATCGTCATGATACCTGGCAAGTGACTTAGAGTGCAGCTACTTGTCTTCTTGTGAGAATCACCTAACAATGCCCACCAAACCCTCAATAGATCTGGAGCCTCGACTATTATGTCAACGCAGATGCGACATTCCATCTACAAAACAGAATACTGTTAGGATTCCCCCATCCCCACATGGTCAATGGTTCATCACATAGGCACTAAACACGCTTCCACATAGCATATAAATGGATGTGGTGTTCTTCGGGTCATAGACTGTCCGAGCACGAGTTGGTCTCTTTTAGTGAGCTTCAGGTAGGTCTGAGATTCCCAAATCTCGTCTAGGTATGAATGCTCTAGTTAATTAGGGATTTGGCTTAGCTCGATCCTAGTTTACTAGAGTGGGTTTTTCACGAAAGATCGGGAACCCGAGCGGACAACTGGGGCTGAATCGTCAGGGCCGTTGGATGACCACGAACCAACCCTGCCTCATAACGGTTCCAAAAGAACTATTTTAGTTTTTTATTGAAGGTACGACCGCGTGCTCCATGAAGTCGCCTTTGGAACAAAATGTAAAATAAATACCAGGAGTGGCGGTGTTATGACATGCATGCAATGACGTGATTGATAATTGCAGGAAAGTAAACATATAAACAGTTATAGAAAATATACCCACATTATAGTTGAACCCTTATTTTTTGAACCTTTAAGTCCGCACCAGAGTCTCCATCTGTAACGGTTCGCATTTTCGCGAGCAAGGTTAGAGCTCGGAAAAGCTACTTTGAAATCATTGGTGCTCTTTCGGACGTTGTTTTAAAAGAGTCACCACCCAATAGGAAATTAGAAAAACTAGTTTTGAAGGATTTATTCAAACACCATGAAAAAACCTTCTTAATCCAAAGTTCTTGGTAAGGATTTTGGTGATCCCCTAGGGAAGGTGTTAGGCACGCTAGTATTAAAGATTTATACTATACGGTTGACCTTCGAATTCCAATGTGTGAGTATTTGCATGAACCGTTTACTTAGTGTTTATTTCCGGCAAAGGACTGTCATGTTGCATATCATAATTTGATAAAAGAATTGAATATAACCCCTTTATATATAGGGTATTTAGGTTCGGATTTATGATATCCGGGTATAATTAGTTCCTTTTATATATAAGGATAGTAGTTTTTCTATAGAAAAAGATAGAAAGTTTGTTTATTGTTTTATTGATTTAAGTTCTATTCATGCTTTACTCACACATGGGCCGAGTTAATCCTCTTACTACGTTTTTAGAATAATCTTACCTAAAATTTTATAAATTAGGAGTAAATTGGACTATTTTGATCCTTTTTAAGAAATAAATCTTTATATTTTTCGCAGTTGGTTTTTCTTTAGGAAAATGCGTTATGTTTATGGTCTAAAATCTTGTATATGTTCCCTTTACAAAATATTCTTGCTATATTTTTTTTGATAAAAATCCCAGATTTGATTTCAAAAGATAACACTTTGACTTTAAAATCCATTTCATTTTTTGGGCCTTAGGATACCTTACTGAATATCTTTAAAACATGAGCATTAGCCCAAAAAAACCTCTAATCATGGGTTCATTGCTTAGGAAAAAATTAAATGGGTCTTGACCCAAAGAAATGTTTTATTTTGTAAAGAAACGACCCACATGGGCCTTGTCCCAAGTATACCTCGTTTGGCCACTTACACTATGGGCCCTAGTTTCCTTTTATTAGCCTCGAATTTTATGTAGAAAAACCAAACAGAATTTCCTAGCCCAAATGGTGACTTTATACAAATTCTTATTTTTTTAAAGACCAAACTGAAATGGGTTTTGGCCCAAAAATATTCTTTGAAAACATTCAGTTTTAAGGAAAAGACTCGGGTGGGTTTTGGCCCAAAACATTGCATTTTTATTACTCATGACCAGAAAGAGACATGTTTTAACAGTTTTTGGAAAGATAAAAAGAAATTTTTCGTCTAATGTATTCATCTACTTAATTTTGTACCACACATTATACCATCTCTATTTAAAAATAGACCTTCTTGGCTCGCCAATTATTAAGATAAAAACTAGTTTGTTTTCCATTTTTTATCTCCAAAATCAGTACGTATTTTTATGTTTTCAAAAAAAAAAAATGCTAAAAGAGTTTTAGGTGCTAAAGTCAATCTAAATGGCATATGCACCGTTTTGCCTGAGATGCCTAATTCACAATATAATGGTTCCAATAATGTTTGTGGGTTTTACAAGTAACGAATACAATACAAAGAAGCAAAAAATAGGAAAATGTGATGAAAAAGTGAAATGGAGTGTACCAAACCCCAACCATTTTCACCCATGGTTGAGCCTTCGTCATTTTTACCGATGACTGGGCTTCGGTATATTAGCTTCCCCTTCTTCTTTTTTGGACTCAGAGACACTTGAAAGAATTTTCCGTAGCCCAATAGGGTGGCTGGACTTCGGCCCAAGTGGCCATGCAGTGGAGAGGGGAAAAAACAAAAGACCCCGGTTAGTTTATATTTTACTGTTCCAATCACACACATGATATATGCACATAATATACACAACACACTACTGTTTACAAGTCCCATTCTATACATAAATATACACATATGCAAGCAACATATCCTATTTATTCATAAGTTCATGTGAGGGACATATGTGAGTTCCATGTCCTCTAACTCAAATCCCAAACTCAGTGGTGGAACCCCTTTATTCCTGATGCTGCACAAGTTCCAAGAGGTTTCATGAACCTCCGGCATGGCTGGTCACCAGGGAAGGGTTCAAACTAGACCTTCCTCTACCTAAACTGCCTCTTAACCAACAACCATGGAAGACACAGGTCCATATACGCACATACATGGCTTAGATTAAATAGGACAAGTCCAACATATATGAATATGGAGCAGTTAAAAGTCAACAAGAACAGATGGGACATGGAAAAAAATGTATGAATTAATCTAACTGGTAAGTTATTCTAATGAACCAAAGCCAAAACATCCCTTATATCCTAAACATGGAAGAGAGAAAATGATTCTGTGGTGAACATAATATAGCCCAACTAAACTTAAACCAAGTAGTTACCACGCAGGCAGTCATATGTAAACAATACAAGTCTTTACAATGTTGAATCAAGTATACATGACAGAGCATAAAGGCACCTAGCTTCTAGATAATGCGTAATCACAACAGACTTGGTACTCATGAAGTGTATGTAGAATTATCTAAGTATAGTGAGCCTAGACATTTTATGGACAGCTCAAGTGAAGATTCTTGTCATTTTTTAGAAATTATGTTCCAAAGTCTAGACGATCCTCTTAGAGAATGCAGAGAATAAACAGAAGGAGCCAAACTGTGATCTTACAGGTATGGTATGCAAAAACCAAGTAGATGGAAATCAAAGTCCTTTTTAAAATGAAACAGCCCTTTACTGATATAGTGCTATATCTCAACAGAATCCATTTTAAGGTGCAAAAAAAAAAAAAAATGGTAACTGAACCAAGATTATTTTGTAGAAAAGACAACTGCCAAGAGACTTTCAAGTCAAATTGATCCCATGCAGAATATACAAGTCTCAGGTACAACAATTACATCTTCACACATAACTTAGGCAAGCAGGAAAGTCAAAGTCCTAGGAATGCATAGAAATTTCACATTTCTAAGTTCAGAATTTGGAATTTTCCAAACCTTTACTCTTGATTCTATTTCATTTGCAGAAAAGTCTAAATTAGTTTTAAAGGGATGCACCTAATTTAGTTATGGCCTTCTCTTAATCTTCATTTTTTGAAAACTGGACAAATATCCCATATTATTGACTAACTTTTAATGCTGCACAGAAGGAGAACACATTCTTCCAACATAACTAGATTAGGTTCAGTTTTATTTTACTTGGACTTTAGACTAATGGACTCAGAACACATCATTAAAAGAATGGAAAGAAAACATGACATTATCCAAATATAACCAAGAAAAGGGTCAAATATACCCTTCAACCTCTACTGCCACCCTGAATGAATGCACCATTGACTTCCTTATTTTTAGATATTACTATGACTAAGGATACAAGGAGAGAACATATTACCTTTCAAAACACAAGTTGAACCCACATCAATGGACACAGAGCCCACATAGGGTCTAAATCATGATCCTAACTTAACAAATGTTAAAGAGTCTGTCATATATTATCATGTCATCTTCATGAAAACTCTTTACTTTATTTTCCAAAACAATCAGTATTCTCTTTTTTAGAACAGCTTTTCCCCTTTCCAGTTTTATTACAATTTTCAAGTCATTATACATCATCCAACTAGTCCAATCCCCTTTATTTAAGGCACATCAAAACAAATACAGCAAAGCCAGGCTATCAGTCCTAGTGAGAAACTAGTAAATATACCAGCAATTCCATTTTTTAAAGATCCAGTGGACTCAACAAGATGGCAAAGAAACACCAAAGGTGCAAAGGAAGGAGGTTATACCCCCATTGGCTTGTGAGGGATGCCATGACAATCTTTTATTTGTGAGAAAATATACTTGCTTGAACCTCTCTCGATCCTCTCCTAAGACGTCTTTAAAAGACCTTCCCCATCTAGCCAAGTGGTTTTTAACCTCACTTATGATCTTTTATTACCCTTTATCACATACTAAAAGAGACTGAACAGTTTACAGATCGAAGACAAATGTTTTACCCATCTAGCCAAGTAGTTTTAAACCTACACTTATGATCTTTTATTACCCTTTATCACATACTAAAATAGACTGAACAGTTTACAGATCGAAGACAAATGTTTTCTTCTTTTTTATCTTTTTATACTCTTCTTTTAGTTAGACTAACATCATAAGGTTTTTTCCTATCTGTTTCCATCTTTAAGCTTAGCCAAATTGAAAATCAGGGGTTATTATTACTACATCATCCACTTGTGCACACAAAAAAGCAAAGAAAAATTCATGTCTCAAGACAAAAGCCTCAGACCCCAAAAATTTCAGGATTTGGACAACTCAAGACCAAGCTGCTTCATTTCATTCTTCTTTTAACACTTAAGCTCATAAAATTGGAACACTTATGTTCCTTTACCAAATTAAGACCCACATATGGATGAAAAAGCAACACATACGCAAGAGTATAGCATATTAGTCCATCCTATAATAAACTTACCTCACTCTTTAGGTAAAATAACTAATGGGGGGCAAGACCAACAGGAGGAAATCACAAATAGAAGGACAAACCTCTTTCCTAGACACTACCTCAGTCCATTCTTTTTTATATTTTTTTCCTATTTCGACATGATCATGACTAAGTTACAGATTGACAGCCAACCCATTAGCTAGTTACCAACTAGATTAAACTTAGTCCTATATTCCTTAGAGTTAGTTGCTTCCTTTTACTTTCCCTTTTCAACAGACTCTTAACCTTTAGGAGTAGACTATTCCCAGGAGAAGGACTTGTGATATAAGTCAATAGAGCAAGTTATGAACACCATGTTTTTAGGCGACAAATTCAGACAAGAAAACCAGCGTTGAGCAAACCAAAAGAGAAACAGAATTCACACTCAAATGCCTTAATCATAATGGTTCTAGGATTTTCTATAAGTCATGGATAATTAGCACACATTTTCCACAAATCATAGATGATTACCCACAGTCTAGCTTACATTAGATGATAACATAACCACAAGTACTTCCATGAACAGTCTACCAACCTACAAACTTAAAACATGAACTTGATACCCCTTTGTTTTAGTATTAATTGACAAACAAACAAACCATTGATTTATCTTAGCTTAACTCTATTCTAAGTGAGCAAGATCATTTAAGAGGAAAGGAAAGAAGAAATAAGGTAATCTACTGTTATATCTTCAAAGGTTCAGCAAACAGGTTTAAATCCTACCTAAGTATTTATTTACTTATTTATTTTAAAAGAAAGAAAACACATCAGGAGTTGTGTCCAAACCAACTTGTCAAGTTCAAACAACCACAGTTAAGACTTTGACAAAAAGACTTCACTTCACAATACGGGCAGTTCATGGCTGATTAACAGAGTATGGGACTTCTAACTGTAAGCACAAGCACATGTTGCAACCAACCACCCACAATCATCTAAATCAACACATAGACTGTCTCATCTCTTTTTTAAAGATAAGTTGAACTTCCCGATGTTGACTCTACTTAGGATCATAATCCATGAACTAACAAAGAATTCAAGAAAGAAGGAGAAGGGAAAGGGATTTCTTAAGCATTTCACACACACTTCTTTATAGTGAACATAGAACCTTAAGACCACATGAACAAAGCAAAACCAATAGGTGATTCAAGCAGCCTACCTTTTAAATGAATTTCACCATAACATTTACATTAATTCCTACCGTGTTTGTATCAAATAAAGCGCATGTTAAGCATAGAACCGAATAAGGCACACTTAGCAAATAAGCACCATCATTAACAGACCTCAAAACATAGCTAACTTGTAAATACACTTAAACTAGGCAGAATAACAAATAACTAAAAATGAAATGAAATGAGTTAAGGTTTACCTTTTGTGTGCACAGCCAAGAAAAGAATGGATTTGGGAGCCTTTGTGCTTCCAAACCTCAGCAACCCAGCCACACACGAAAAATAAATGAAGTAAGGACCAATATTTTAACTAATAAAACCCCAACTATTTAGTCTCGGTTTTAAAATTCTTTTACTAAGAAGTTTTTCGAAAAAACATGAGTTTTTCAATTTCTTTTACTCTGAAATTTCTCTATATTTTTATCTACTATTTTTTCACCTTCCAAAAAACTTCTTCTTTGCAAGAGGGTTGGGTTTCTATTTATAAAACCCCAAAAGATCGACTAAAACCAACAACACCGATGTGGTAAATTCCTTCCCACAATCAAACCCAATAGTTAACAAATCAATGACCCAGATCTAAGGTAAGCCAACCTACGGTCAGATCTGACCCTTTTTGGGTCGATCTGACCCAATGAACATGAACCAGTAGCAAAAATGCAAGTAAAATAAACTTTAAAGCAAAAGATAATGACTATTTTGACTAACATCTGAAAATAGAGGGTAAATAAAGGATTTATACCATATTTGGGTAAGAGAGAATCTTGGAATCAAGTGAATCTTTTGATATTTCACCACAAAGAGCATACAAATGCTATGCATGTCAGCATACATTTGTAAATATGCCATTTTTGGCATGAGAGAGACGAGGGAGAACATAGCGGCTATTGGGTTTCATGAGAAAGGAGAGAGAGAGAAGCGGGTGGGGGGGTGGGGGGGGAGGGTTATTTTGAAAAAATAAAATAAAGGGTTGGGGGTGGTGGGTGGGGTCCGAGTATACCCATTACACATTTAAAATGAATTGGGCTGGGTCTCAGCCTGATCTTGGGCTGGACTCGGTCCCAATATATATATATATATATACAAATTATATATATATATAATATATATATATAGTATGTATACACCATATATATATATATATATATATATATATATATATATATATATATATATATATATATATATGTGTGTGTGTGTGTGTGTGTGTACTTGGTGTCTACATAAGTATATCTAATACCTAAAAACAAATAATTAGAAAGAATATTAAAATTGAAGATGTTTTAATTATGGGAAAAATTAGGCAATAATTATTTTACTAAAATAATTTTTAAAAGTCCGTCAAATTTTTACTGGGCCTAAAATGGCCTTAATTAATTATCCTAGCATAATTATTTCAATTATGGCATTTTTAATAATTTTTGGAAATTAAATTAAACCTATTATTTCAAATAAAATGTTAACAAGGTGTTTTGCAAAACAACTCTAATTTCTTTAAATTATGAACTGAATAAATTAATTAAGGCCAAGGTAAAAAATATATTTATATAAAAGGATCAATTTTGCAGTAATTATCACTTAATTAATTAATTTGCCAAATTAAAACACTTAAGGGCAATTATGCCTATTTTGATAAATCATGCAGATTATATAAAAATTTGGAAATTTACAGGGTTTGATAAATCATGCAGATTATATAAAAAATTGGAAATTTACAGGGTTAAATTGTTAATTACTTAAATTATTTAAATTATTCAATCCTTCAGAGATAAAAAAAAAAAAGAAATATTTGCAAAAATTTGATAATTTTAAATAATTAAATAAGAACCCTTCCTCCCTCTCTCTCTCTCTCTCTCTCTCTCTCTCTCTCTCTCTCTCTCTCTCTCTCTCTCTCTCTCTCTCTCTCTCTCTCTCTCTTTTCTTTTAATTAAATTTAACAACATCTCATAAAATATCATGAAAATACTCATTAATCCTTAAATAAAATTTATGATGTATGAAAATCCCTTTTTTGTTAATTTGATGGGAAGCAATATTGATCTGGACAATTTATAATAATCATTTAAGGCTTTTAAAAATGCTTAGCCCATTTATTTATTATCCGGGGGCTCTGAGTGATTGAAATAAATTATTGGAGGTAAAAAATTAGGTGTCATCAACTGCCCCTTCGATGTTCGGGGATGGTGGGACCATCCCTGAGCAACGAAATTTGACTAACCCTAATTTTTATATGACCCGTCTCATTTTCCCTTTTCACATAATTTTCACATATGTGGCCGGACCCTGGTCTCTGGTTTTCCTACATATCTCATGTCATAGGAGAATTCAGGCCGTTTGTAGTTCGACTGAACTAAAGACCTTCAAGTGATCTGGAAGAAACTATCCGGGAATCCCAATATTGTGATTGGGTTTCTCCAGAAGACTGTTACAATGTGACCGACTCTCGGGCATGAGTTTGCCTACATATCCCTGGTTCCTAAGAATCAGGTCACAGGTAGTTTGACTTGCTGGAGAAGAGTATATCCGTTATGCGGGAGTACCTTCAGACTTCTCGACGTGTATCTGATCGGTCGCGATTTTTAGTGGAAAAAATAAAAATAAGACAAGTTGTGGCTGAGTCTGAGATTGGATGGCTTCTAAGTCCTGGCCGAAGAGCTTGACTCTCATGGGCACCCTATCTTGACTGGCTGCACAAGAAAAAATTTCACGTTTGCTCCGTAATTTGTCTGGATCTGGTTCAGCAACCGGCTCCTTTTGCGCAGCTCTGTGCTGCTTTCCTGAACTTGACAATATGCAGATATTCTTGCGAAAATTTAAATAGATGGCCCTCTCGGCTTGCTTGAATGAATGGCCCTTTTGGCTGTTTGAATGAGTGGCCCTCTTGGCTTGTTTGAATGAATGGCCCTCTTGGGTGTTTGTATAAATGGCCCTTTTGGCTGTTTGTATGAATGGCCCTCTTAGCTTGTTTGAATGAATGGCCCTCTTGGTTGTTTATATAAATGGTCCTCTCGGCTATTTGTATGATTGGCCCTCTCGGCAAAATAAATGAATGACCCTCTTGGCAAAATAAATGAATAGCCCTCTTGGCATGCAAATGACAATTATGGCCCTTGTGGCTGGATAATTTTTCTTTTGTTCATTGTATTGGCTGTTGACCCTTGTGGCCAGATATGCCCTTTGTGCTTGTCATGACCTTTTTGCTCGCATATATCTTTATGCCCATCTATTGTGACCCTCTTGGTCTGATGCATCTTTGTCGTTCATTCCTTGTGTGATCCTCTTGGTTGGATCTATTGTTACGCTCATTGCTCCGTAACTCTCGCGGTCAGACGTCTTTTCAATACCCCCTTCTCTGCTATGACCCTTCTGTGTCTTTGTCCACTGTTTGGGCTTTTCCATTTGCCTTTGCTGTGAGTAAGCTGGTTGGTGGTATAGCTGCTGTCCTGTAGAAGGAAGAAACTGTGTCCATAGAAAAATTGTGAGTTTCCTAAGAAGCCGATTAGCGTTGTCGTCTTCCATCCTGGTGTCTCCTCCTGATACTCCTCCGGACCCCCTTGGGCTTGATATTTCGAGAGATGTTTATGGGACGCAATTATGGTATATATATATATATTTTGAAAATTCAAAAATAAAATTTATGAAATGCATGTTATTTTTTCTTAAAGGTAAATGTTTGTTTCGTTTTTATGTGTGACGTGTGTTTTCTTCGAATGAGGCCTTCTTGTCCTTCTCGGATACATGGTTGCTAACTTTCATATTGGCAGAGTTTTTGAGACCTCAGAAATTCTGCCCCGGTTTCAAGGCTTGCTTTGGGTGTCCCTTGTGTTGTCTTGCTAAGCGGGAATTTTTGAGGTCCTCTCAAAAATTCTGTCCCAGTGTACGACTTTACTTTGTGCCTTTCTTCATTGATTGCCTCTGATAGGAATTTTTTAGGTCTCCTCAAAAATTCTGCCCCAGTGTAGGGTTGACACTGTCGGGTTCTTGTGCTGAACTTGCAAGCTTAATGTTGTTGGCTTTTCCCACCTTATTATCTCTGAGGTTTCCTAGGGGTTTCTTTGTTTTTATTTTATGATAACCTAGCTCAACAGCGCCTATGTATCTTATTGCAGCAGGAATTCAGGTCGAACGTAGTTCGGAATAAACTAATTGAGTTTTGGTTTTATTAATAAAGAGATCGGGTCCAGTATGGACTGCCTACGTATTCCATCATGGGGAATTTAGGTCATTGCGTAGTTTATTACAGAGATGATTTGTATTTCTCCTATTCTAGTATGATTACAAGCAAAAGGTACAATTACAAGGAAATAGCAGTGCGACTGCAAGCAAATAGAATCCTAAATGTAGTATCTCTTAAGTGCGTCTGCATTGATGGCCTTGGGCCATCCTTGTCCGTCTATTTCGGCTAGGACTACGGCCCCTCCTGAGAGCACTTTCCTGACCATGTATGGTCCTCGCCAGTTCGACGCGAATTTCTCTTTATATTCCTTTTGGCGAGGGAAGACTCGCTTGAGCACGTGTTGTTCGATCTGGAAAAGTCGAGTTCTGACCCGCTTGATGAAGGATCTAGACGTCCTTTGTCTGTACAGCTGCCCCTGAAACACCGCCACCATCCTCTTTTCCTCTATCATGGCTAGTTATTCATAACGATTTCTACTCCATTCTGCGTCTTTCAGCTCTGCCTCTTGGATGATCCTGAGTGAAGGGATCTCTACTTCTGCGGGTATGACCGCTCCTGTACCGTAAACAAGGAGGTATGGGGTTGCTCCAGTTGAAGTTCTGGTTGCTGTTCTATATCCTCACAGAGCATTAGGCAGCTGCTCGTGCCAATTCTTGTAGTTGTCGACCATCTTCCTCAAAATTCTTTTGATGTTCTTGTTGGCAGCCTCTACGGCTTCATTCATCTGTGACCGATAGGTGGTGGAGTTCTTGTGAGTGATTTTGAATTGTTCACTGATGTCCTTCATCAAATGGCTATTTAGAATCGCACCATTGTCTGTGATGATAGATTCTGGCACACCGAAACGACATATCAGATTGTTTTTGATAAAGTCGGTCACGACTTTCTTGGTTACTGATTTGTGGGAAGTTGCCTCTACCCATTTAGTGAAGTTATTTATGGCAACTAAGATGAAGCGATGTCCGTTGGAAGTCGGAAGCTCAACGGGTCCTATGACATCCATTCCGCATACCACGAAAGGCCAGGGGGAGCTCATTACATGTAATTCTGTAGGTGGAGCCTTGATCAGATCCCCGTGTATCTGACACTAATGGCACTTTTGCACGAATTTACAGGAGTCATGCTCCATGGTCATCCAATAATATCCTGTCCTCAGGATTTTCTTAGCAAGGATGAATCCATTCATGTGGGGTCCGCATGCCCTCGCATGCACTTCTTTTAGCAATTTCGTGGCCTCTTCGGCGTCCACGTATCTGAGAAACTCGAGATCAGGGGTCCTTTTGTATAGTACTTCCTTTTTCAAGAAGAAAACATTGGCCAATCTTCTGATGGTCTTCTTCTAATTTGCTGAACTCTCTGGGGGATACTCCCCTTTTTCTAGGTAGGCCTTAATGCTAGCTTACCATGGTTGGCCATCTGGCTCGGCCTCTACATAGGCCCAGTGAGCGTGCTCTTCTCTCAGTGTGATCTCTAATAGATCAATGTGGGTGCTCTCAGGGTGTTGGATCATAGACACTATTGTGGCCAATGCGTCTGCGAACTCATTCTGAGCCCTTAGAGTATGTCTGAAGTCAACACTTTTGAATCTTCCGCATAATCTTTGTGCCAGATTCACATATGGGAGTATCTAATCATTTTTGGTTGCCCAATTTCCTTTCACTATCCCCGATTACCAACAACTCCTGTATGTTCATGTCCAGCTCTATCCTGAGGCCTAAGATACATGCTTCGTATTCCGCCATGTTGTTGGTACACATAAAGTTGAGTTTTGCGGCCATCGGGTAGTGTTGCCCTGTTTTCGATATCAGCACCGCCCCAATGCCCGATCCTTTGTAATTGACTCCTCCATTAAAAAATAGTCTCCAGCCTGAATACGGTTCCACCACCTCTTCTTCCATGGCCATCACTTTAAAAGTCCGTAATGGTTCCAGTTCATCATCTACAGGCCTTTCTGCCAGCCAATCCGCTAGGGCTTGTCCTTTGATTGCCTTTTGTGCCACGTACATGATGTCGAATTCGCTTAGCAACATTTGCCATTTAGCCAATTTTCCTATGGGCATTGGTTGTCGGAAAATATATCTTAGCGGATCCATTCTTGATATGAGGTGAGTGGTAAATACCGATAGGTAGTGCCTCAGTTTTTGGGAGTTCCAGCTCAAACCACAACAGGTCTTTTCTACGAGCGTATACCGCGCTTCGCAAGAGGTGAACTTCTTATTCAAATAGTTGATGGCATGTTCCTTTTTTCCCTCTTCATCATGCTGGGCGAGTATGCACCCCAATGCTTTCTCTGATACCGACAAATACAAGAATGGGCTTGGCTGCTTTGCAGGGGCACCAAGATGGGGGATTGGAGAGGTATCTCTTGATTTTATCGAACGCCTCTTGGCACTACTCTGTCCAATTTTGTAGGAGCGTCCTTCTTGAGCAACTTGAGGATTGGCTCTATAATCACAGTTGACTGGGCTATGAATCGTCTGATGTAGTTCAACCTTTCCAAGAAGCTCATGACTTCTTCCTTGGTTTTGGGAGGTGGTAGCTCTTAAATTGCTTTAATCTTGGTAGGGTCTAGTTTCATGCCCCTACGGCTGACTATAATCCCAGCAATTTACCTGCAGGCACTCCAAATGCGCACTTTGTAAGGTTCAACTTTAGATTGAATTAGCGAAGTCTGTCGAAGAACTTACACAAATGCACAGTATGCTCTGAACTTTCCCTTGATTTTATGATTACATCGTCTACATAGACCTCAATTTCTCGATGCATCATATCATGGAACAGGGCAGTCATAGCTCTTATGTACATGGCGCCGGCATTTTTAAGGCCGAACGACATTACCCTATAATGGTAGACTCCCCAAAGGGTGATGAAGGATGTCTTTTCAGCATCTTTTTCGCTCATGAGTATCTGGTGGTATCCAGCGAAATAATCCACGAGGCGACTGCAGCTTATGCTTGGCACAGTGGTCTATGGGGATGTGGATGTTTGGAAGTGGAAAGTTATCTTTTGGACTAGCTCGGTTGAGATCTCGGTAGTCCACGCAAAGTCGAATCTTTCCGTCCATTTTGGGTACTGGCACTATGTTGGCCATCCAAGTGGGGTAGGACGTCACCTCCACTATTCCAGACTCAATTTGTTTCTCCGCTTAATCTTTTATCCTGATACTTATGTTAGGCTTAAATATCCGGGTCTTTTGCTTAATTGGAGCGAAGCCTTCCTTAATAGGCAATATGTGGGCTACGATTTCAGTGCTCACACTTGGCATATCTACGTATGGCCAAGCGAAGACATCCACATATTCCTTTAATAGAGCTACGAGCTCTTCTTTCTGTGGAGCTCCCAAGTGAGCACTGATTCGTGTCTCCTTGACATCCCCTTCGTCACCGAGGTTGATCACCTCAGTTTCATCCATATTCGGCTTCTTCTTTTCTTCCAATTCTTCTACCAGTCCCTCTGGCATCATTGTTGATTCATCGTACTCCTCGTATTCCTGTTGTCCGTTTTCCTCGCTCATTTCACGACACGTCATGACATTTTTGGTTGTTTTATTATGATTAATACTGAAAAGGCGATGCAAAGTAAAGTTAGGTTTATTATTATTCGTTACGCATAGTTAGTTCATAAATCTTTGCTTATCATCATCTAACCAAAATACCAATTTTAGGCAGATCGAGGCTTTTCATTAATTCAAAAACGAATGACTACAACTATGGTCCTGGTTCAGAACAACGTCGGACCATTTTCATTTTTAAACATTACGAAGTAATTTAGAAAAGTGATCACTCGGGCCTCAGCTGATGTCATCGCTTTTAACAAAAGGTTTTAAGGAAAATTCACCTCTCTATCGAGGAGACAAGGAGGGGGGGGGGTAGATGTCTAATTGTTTAAGCACTCTCCTAGCTTCAGACTGCATATGCTGGGTATCTCTTGATTTTTTTCAATGACTGCATAGCATCCCTCTTCTTGAAATAGTGACTTGAGACTCCCATCCGTTTTTTCTTCGTTCTGCGTCGACATCTTTCTGGGGAATGACTGGTCCAGACCCAGAATTGGAAGAAACAAGTTCCTTGTTCTAGGCTCTCTCTTTATTGCCCTTGTGAGCTCGTCTTCTCTAGGAGTATACCCTAGACCGAAGTGGTAATTTTCCTTTGGGATTGGGACAGGCTCTGTTATCCCTCCGAGGTCTCTTCCTAGACCTTTTCCCGTTTTGAAATCGTTCCTCAACATGGTGGAGGCAATCATTTTGTAGGCTGCTGGCATGGGCTTACCAACCTCTCCCTCTACATGAGTGGCCCCAACCTATTCCACTACATGAAAGTTTGGTAAGTTAGGGCTCCCTTTGATCATAGGAATGATATTGTAAGGATACTTTTGAATATCCTTCTCAGCTGCCACCACAATTTCCCATCCTTACCATTTAAATTTTATGGCCTGGTGCAGAATTGATGGGATTGCGCCGGCGGAGTGTATCCAAGGTCTTCCCAAGCGCATATTGTAGTTGGAAGTGATTGTCATGACCTGAAATTCTACCATTAAGTGGCAGGTCCAACCTGGATTTGTAGGTCTATCTCTCCAAGGGAATCACTTAGAGACCCATCAAATCCCCTGATGGTTGTCCCACTCTGACGAATCTTGCCTATATCGCAACCAAGCTGAGTCAATGTGGTGACAGGGCAAATATTCAGGCATGATCCATTGTCCACCAGCACCCTCCTATTGCTTTACCATGACATTTCACGGCGATGTTAAGCGCCATATTGAGGGTGGTTTCTTCTGCCGGCAAACCCTCTTTTGAGAAGCATATTTTGTGTTCTCCGATGATATGGGCTATTAGTCTAGCCAAGTCTTCTGCTTGTAGCAGCTGGTACGTGTGCATCATCCAATACTCTCATGAGAGCCTCTCTATGTGATGGGGAATTGGATAGTAATGACAACACCGATTTTTGTGCTGGTGTTTTCTTCAAATGTTCAGCGATGGAATAATTTTTTGGCTGCATGCGCCGCCAGAAATCCTCAGCTTCTCCTTCAGTTATTGCCCTCTTTTGGGTGTTTTCCTTTCTTGCAGCATTCTGAGCTAACTCCTCAGGAGTGTAACACCTCCCTGAACGGGTCATGCCTTGGGCCATGGCTGCTTGTGCAGTGATTGGCTTCGTGGGAGCAATTTGTTGTGCCACCTGGGCTACCACGGGTGCTGGAATCAAGGCTTTGAATCTCGATGTCGCTGTCGTGGCTCCCGATGCTGGGACCAGAACCTTGAAATTCGGACATTCCTGAAGTGTGAGGGAGGCTACCGTGTGTTCCAGGGATTCAACTGCTCTGGGGACTAATGCTCTGCAAGCTTCCCAGTCCTCATTCTTTTCAATCATGTGGACTCTGTTGTTTCCATGGTTGGGCAATGGGTTTGTGTTCACATTGGGATCTGCAATTTCCAAGACGATTTCCCTCTTATCAATCAGATCTTGGATTTTATGCTTGAGATTTATATAGTCTTCTGTGCCATGCCCATTTCCTCCTGAATGATAGGCACAAGTCTGATTAGCCCTGTAAAACCTGTTTCACGGCTGTGTTGGTTTCAGTGGGACCTTCTGAATCAAGCCTGCAGCCAATAACCTTTCAAAGAGCTGAGTCCTAGGCTCGAGGAGCATTGTGAATTCCCTTACTGGTCTCTTTTCGAAAGCAGGTCGTGGAGCATTGTATGTTAGGGGTGGCAGTTGATTTTGGTAGTTCTGAGGTGGTTGATATGCTTGTGGTGGGTTATTTAGGCGGTAATTTTGTTAGGGTGGTGTTTAGTAAGTGAGAGTGGACACCACGGACACTAAGCGGAGCCGTGTAAGCTGGTACAGTGGCGGTAAAGCTTGGTTGTGCGTAGTACACAGGTGTTGGATAATTTATGAGGGGTGTAGTTAGGTGGGTGGATTGTTGTTCATTTGGGCTTGGGTTTGGAATGTGGGATATGCTTGCCGCGTCCTCTTTCTTCTTACGGAAGATTCCTGCAGTAGCTTGTCTAGATGCCTTGGTAAAGACACTGACTATTTTCCCAGATTTGGGACCATCTTCTATAGCCTCTCCTATTTTGACCAATTCAGCAAACAATCTTCTAGCCATGGACAACATTCTGTCGTAGAAATCTGGTTCTTAGGACCTGATGAACACAGAGACCAGCTCTCCTTCACACATTAGAGGCTGCACACGGGCCGCTTCAGCCCTCCACCTGCTGGCAAACTCCCTGTAGTTTTCTGTTGATTTCTTCTTAACCTTTTCAAGATAATAGCAGTCTGGTACTGTTTTGACGTTAAAGAGAAATCTTTCCATGAAGGATTCTGCTATATCCTCCCAGGTGTGCCATTGACGCCTATCTTGAGTTGCGAACCACTTAGGGCCTCTCCGGTCAGGCTACGACTGAATCGTCTCATGATTAGTGGCTCATTTTTCTTTACTCCGACCAATTGGTCGCAGTAGGATCAGAGGTCTGCCTTGAGATTACCTGCTCTATTGAACATCTCAAATTTTAGGATTTTGAACCCTTCTGGAAAGTCCAAATCCGGATGCATGCACAGATCATTATATCTTAGGCCCACAGCCTTTCTTGCAGACCTGTTGGATTTCTCCAGTAATTCCTCCATTTTTTTCTCTATATCTTTTTCCCGCTTATCCTGCTTAGCTCTTTAGGCCCTTTTCGTTTCGTTATAATGGTCTAGCCTCGGAGAGCATTCGCTGGGGATGTTGGGAGTGAAAAACGAGACTTGGTGGGTGGTGTGGTTAAGGGGGGCGGTGGTGGTCTGCCTAATTGGTGGGGCTAGAGCATGTAACTGGCTTGCCAGATTAATGATAACAGGATGAGGAGCCTGGTAAGAAGGAACTGAGTGGGTGGTCCTTGGGATTTGGGTGGATTTTGTTGGAGGAGAAGTGTGGTAGGAAGTTCCAATATAGTTTGGGTTGGTGGAGCTTAGTGGAAGTGGGGTGGTTCCTGGTGGGTATATAGGGAAGTGATCGGGCATTGGTGAGCTCAGGAAAGGGAATGGAGGAGGAGACCTTCTTTTCTCTGTTGAGGCATCCTTGCCTATATTCGTTGCCTCATTCCTGGCAACATTTTCTTATATAGCCATAACAGCAGTCAGTAGTGTCGCTATCACGTCTTCTTGAGATGATGCCTCTTATGGATCTTAGGCATCTCTATCACGTAGGGCGAGCTCAGCTCCATTCTTGGGAGTACCAGTCATCTTCTCTTTCCTTTGTCTGCAGGGGATGCTAACGCGGCTTTGGATCTTATAAAGTATGCCAGCTTTCAGTACTACGCTAATCGGTCTCATTCTATAAGACAATAACAATTCAACGGTAGACAATGTTAGTTACTTGACATAAAGTATAAAAGCAAGATATCACAAATTGATATTTAAAGCGCACATAGCACATAAATTCATATATTAAACTTGAACACTTTTGATCCTCTGTCCTAAAGGCTCGGATGTTTATGGGCTTTTGATGTTTGGTTGGATCTTTGTCTAATGGGCTTTATGGATGACTTACTCTGACAAATCCTCTCTCGTTATAGAAGTTAGGCAAATGGGTGGGGGAGGGAATTGTAATTTATATTATGTAGGGGCCGAGTCTTACGTAGACTGCCTATATATCCCACCAAGGGAAATCAGGCCCTATCATAGTTTATTTTACAAAAGAAGGATACATATATCCTTTAAGCTAAACCTAACTAAAGACATCCCTAGACCAGGCCCGACTAGGGCTTCCCGCGTATCCCTCTATAGGGACGTCAGGTCGGCGCGACTCCTTACAATATTTATAGGGGGAGGGGGCAACCTTTTATGTGCAAAAAATGGGGACACCTATTATCTACTCAAAAATACAATCTCACGAGTCGCTGTCCTTACGAACTCGCTCCCTCTCATTCCCCTTCCTTCTCAGTACTGTGGTGGTAAGATGACCAAGATCTCTCCTATACTGATCTTGTGTTCAAGTTCGAGCTTGAATGCGTGGCACTTTCTATGTCGTGCCCCATAGCTCCTGTATATCTGAGCAAAATTTGTTCCTGTTGGGCCCTAATGGCACAGGCTCGTGGGCAAGTTCCACGGGTCTAATCTTCCTCAGACTAGATAGGGTTGAGAATATGCGGGCCTATGATTCCTCGAAGATCATAAAATCATATCACCAGATTTGCGTGCCAGCAGTGACTCCATCTTCAGGGATAATAGGGTCATGAACTAGTAAGGTGTATGGCCCCCACAAAGTCCCAATGATCCTATCATCAATCAGACTACAAATTCTTCTCCTCAACCCTAGACACTCATTCAGTATACGACCAGCCTGGTTGCGGTGGAACAGACACCTTTTGTATGCATACACCAACTCGGCGGTGGCAACCTAGCCCTAGTGGTGCAAGGCACTCCCATGCTGACCATCCTCTCATATACCTCCTTACTGGTGACGGGTTATGGAGCCACTCTGAATAGGGAGGAATAGGCTTTAAAGGCTATTCCCCACCAAAGCAGGTTCAGAGGGGCCTACCTTTCTAAAATTCTCTGATGCCATGGTGGAGGTGGTAGCTACTAACATGGGTGAGGGTGCATAGAAGTCAGATCCCATGTTGGTTGGGGCATAGTAATCAGGCTCCTCATTGGCATCATTTTCTTCTTCACCAAAATCAGGAAACATTCCAAACGGTTCTTCCTCTCTCTCAGCCTCTATGTCAATGGGCTCCAATTCCTCTTCCTCCATATTCTGAGGATCTTTCTCTTCTGGTTCTTCCGCCTCGAGGGGTTTAGAGGCTTCCTGTTGGGGCTCTGACTCCTTTTACGGGTTTGACTCTGTTACCCAACGATCTGATCTAGCTCCTTGGCTTTCATTCCTTCCTCTTGGAGTCCCTTCTCTAGGAGTCATGGGCCTCCTCTCTAAAGGTATATAGTTCAGCACTAAATCCCTTACTCCTTCTGGGACATTCCCATAGTATTGTTCCTAAGATATGCCCTCTGGCGGGTTCCCAACCATCTCCAAGAGTTGGTCTACTTCCTCAATTTTTCTCCCTATCTCTTGGAGGTGTTTCTCCATTTGTAGTACTTTGTCTCTCAATATTTCCATTGTCTCTTCCAGAGTCCGCGTCTCTTGTTCTCCTTGGTTTGCCATGGCAAGTCAACCATTTAACGGAGAAAAATTTGGGTAAGTTTTAAGCTTTTGGTTTTTCTTTTGGTATGTAGTTTTAGGACATTGGATCGAGTGTATTCAAGCCTTCATACATGATAACACAAATAACAAGTAGGCATGTGAAGCACGTAGCAAGCATTCATATAATTTTGACAGATATATTTATACTACTCGCGTCCCTAAAACCTTTTTGAGTCAAGGATCTCCTAAACGATTGAAGCATGCAAATACCATTTGTGAAAATGAACCATTGCCCCCGAAAAATCATCATTAGTTAATAAAATAGTAAAATTATCTTCCCTGAAGGGATTACAAAGATGATGAAGCCGACAAGGGGCTTAATATAAAGTAGTAAATTAGCAGGGTTCTCCTCCAGCGGCTGATGTTGAGACCTGGCTTGTTTTGGCCTTCTTTACCCTTCGAAGGGTGGTTTGAATCCGCGGCCGTGCTTGGTGCATTTCCATCCTGACTATTACTGGATCCGTTTCTTTTAAAATCTGGGCCAAGTGCTCATATGTTCTTTCTAGACATTCCTTCAGACGCTCCTCTTCTTAAGCATCGTGAGAAGATGCAGGCTTTAGGATAGATGCCTGGGCTAGGTGCCCCTGTAACCATTCATGATACCTCGAGTTGCACCCTGCTTCGAATCTGTCTGGAGGTAATGTATCTGGACCCGAAATCACGCGGCCTTTCCATTCTCTGAGGATTAAATCAGCGTTCTTGATCTTCTGCCTCGTGTGCTCAATGATGAATTGCATAGGATTTCCTAGTTGAGGTATCACTTGCCTCCTACCGAACTGCCTCAGAACCCGAGATGGATAATAAGGGCGGATTCTTCGAACCCCGACTGATGGCACAAAAGGACAATTCTTGCCCCGAACCACCACATTTTCTTATATGAAGTCAGGAAACATCCACTGGATTCTACCTTTAGTCAATTCTTCAAAGAAGCTGGCCCATGCCCCTTTGGACATGTAACCAAGATTTGGGCAATAGTTTGTAAGACGGTCTACCCTGTTGTGGTTGCTCAGATATTGAACTTCCTTAGCCATGTTGATGTGTTTGATAATCCACCATTGTAACAACATGCTACATCCTTGGAAGTATCGGAAACCATTTTGGCATTTATCGAAAGCCCGAAAAATGTTTGCACGGATGTTGGGTGCTAAATCAAAGTACCTCGTTTCTTGGTCCTTGGTTATACCATAGAAAATAGCATGGGCTAAGTAGATCACTCGGGTGTCTATGGTCATCGAATCGCCCTGTGGAAACACCATAATGCCTAGCAAGGTTATGGCAAATGCCAAGGGTCTAACAGCTTCCCACTCTTCTCTACTCTTGAACTCTTTCTAATACAGAGTATATCCAGTGGCATTTCTGAATCTTCGATACAAATCTCTTAAGGCTACTGTAGGCCCTCGCGCCCAGGATGCTTTAGTCAGTGCAAGGAACTTCATGATCTGGCCGACTGTGGGCCTCTGTGGAAATAACAGGTGGTGATTTAGTTTGTGTCATCTCCTTAGATAGGTTCCGTTGTTGTCTATAGCATCTCTAATCTCCTCTACGGTCGAAGTCATCTCAATTTCGCCGAAGCAGAACAATATTTCTTTATCGTCCCAATGTTCGGCCAACATCCCTATTAATTCCGGATGACCTTTCATCGTCATAATAGCTGGCAAGTGACCTAGAGTGCAGCTAATTGTCTTCCCGTGAGAATCACCTAACCATGCCCACCAAACCCTCAATAGATCTGGATCCTCGACAATTACGTCAAAGCGGATGCGGCCTTCCATCTACAAAACAGAGTACTGTTAGGATTCCCCCATCCCTACATGATCAATGGTTCGTCACATAGGCACTAAACACGCGTCTACATAGCATATAAATGAGATGCGGTGTTCTTCGGGTCATAGACCATCAGAACACGAGGTGGTCTCTCTTAATGAGCTTCAGGTAGGTCTAAGATTCCCAAAGCTCTTCTAGGTATGAATGCTCTAGTTCAGTAGGAATTTGTCTTAGCTCTATTAAGTTTTACTAGAGTTGATTTTTCACAAAAGATCGGGAACTCGAGCGGACAACTGGGGCTGAATCGTCAGGGTTGTTGGACGACCACGAACCAAACCCGCCTTATAACAGTTCCAAAAGAAGTATTTTGATTTTTTAGTGAAGGTACGATAGCGTGCTCCGTGCCAAGAGTGGCGGAGTTATGATATGCATGCAATGAAAGTTGATAATTCCAGGAAAGTAAACATATAAACAGTTAAAGAAAATACACCCACATTATATTGGAACCCTTATGGTTAGAACCTTTAAGTCCCCAGCAGAGTCTCCATCTCTAATGGTTCGCATTTTCGCGGGCGGGGTTAGCGCTTGGAAAAGCTACTTTGAAATCGTTGGTGCTCTTTCGGACTTTGTTTTAAAAGAGTCACCACCTAATTTTTAGGAAATTTGGAAAAACAGTTTTGAAGGGTTTATTCATACACCGTGAATAAATTTTCTTAATCCAAAGTTCTATGTAAGGGTTCTGGTGATCCCCTAGGGAAGGTATTAGGCACCCTAGTATTAAGGATCCGTACTATACGGTTGACCTTCGAATTCCAATGTGTCAGTATTTACATGAACCATTTACGTAGTGTTTATTTCCCGCAAAGGACTCTCATGTTGCATATCATCATTTGAAAAAGAATTGAATATATCTCCTTTATATATCGGGTATTTAGGTTCGGATTTATGATATTCGGGTATATTTAGTTCCTTTTATATATAAGGATAGTAGTTTTTCCATAGAAAAAGATAGAAAGTTTATTTATTGTTTTATTGATTTAAGTTCTATTCATGCTTTACGCACACATGAGCCGTGTTAATCCGCTTACTACGTTTTTAGAATACTCTTACCTAAAATTTTATAAATTAGGCGTAAATTGGGCTGTTTTGACCCTTTTTAAGAAAGAAATCTTTGTATTTTGCACAGTTGGTTTTTCTTTAGGAAAATGCATTATGTTTATGGTGTAAAATTTTGTAGGGAAAATAACATAGACTACCAACTTAAGACTCTTTATCACAAAATATAATGATACTTTTCCTTATTTACGGAACGTAACGACAATTTACGAAATATGACGGATTTGGGCTTTAGTACTGTACCACGTTTTGGGCTTTAGTACCGCACCACGATTTTGAAAAAACCCATAGGTTCCAGGTTCGAACCCACACGCAGTCAAAAATTTGAAAAAAAATTCGCAAGGCGAGTTAAATTTCGCTCTGACCCCAACGGCATACACTTGTGAAGGAATTACCAAAGTTATGCCGGACCCGGCATACTTATGCCTTATGGGCAGACTTGGCATAAGTATGCCGGGTCCGGCATAACTTTGATAATTCCTTCACAAAGTTATGCCGGGTCCGGCATAAAAGTTTGCCCATTAAATTTTGCCTTATAAGGCAAACTTTTGTTATACCTTAAGGAAAACTTACGCCTTATGGGGCATACTTTTAGTTATGTTTTATGGGACACACTTTTAGCTAAGGCATTACTAAAAGTTTCCCTTGAAAAGTTAAAAAAAATATATATATGCTTCAAGGGAAAGTCTGCCCCCTCCGGCAGACTTTTAGTTGTGTTCAACTAAAAGTCTGCCGGAGGGGGCAGACTTTTAGTTGTGTTTAAGTAAAAGTCTGCCGGAGGGGGCAGACTTTTAGTTATTCATACAGTAACCATACATATTGCAGACAAACTATAAGATTTTATTATAGCCAACCAAACCAAACACGTAATGTTGATAACCAAATTCATATCAACTTTTCAACATTATTATTATTAAAATTGTACTCAGTTTCTACTCTTACTAAAAAAAAAAAAAAAAGAGTTTATACTGTATCATTAAAAAAATATCACCGCCATAACATTGTCGACTATTTAATTTCCCTTTGGAATATTGCTACAAGTCTTCTTATTGTGGCCTTCTCACCATATCTCGCATGTCACCGTTGATTTCTTAAATTTCCCTCGTGGAATGGTTTCATTCGTTTGGTAGCCGGCCTCCTGGTGGTCTTTTACCATCTGGTGGCAACACAATCTCTTCTTTTACATGCCTCGGTATATCCCATGTACTTTCACATGGAAGAGGCACAACTGGTATTGCATATGTATCGAGGAAATTCTTATTGCTGTAGTAGGCAGAGGTATATTCCGCTCCATGTTGGTGCCTATACACTATAGCAGCCATAGCATGCCCACAAGGTATCTCATCCAGTTGAAATCTTCCACAAGTACACGTCCTAGCTCGAAGACACACTGTGAACCTCTTAACACCATCAATCACTATATGTAGAAATTCAGTGGAAGCTCGTACCTGCAATCAAAATTACATTTGTACAAGTAATTCAGAAATTATACACTAAACATACAACATATATACACATATTATAGAGTTTTCATACATATGACAAAAAAAGAAGGATACAAGTTAACGAATGATTATCTTACAGTCATACGGTGTGATAATACCCCATTCTTGTTGATAATTTCTTGATACTTTTTAGTAAGATCTGTGAATGTATTCTTTGCTTCTTCATTGTGCGTCGCATTCCATCTTTCAACCAGTTCCCTCATGAAATCCAATAATTTTGCCACCGGCAATTCCCTAGCATTTACTGTAGCATTGTTTATAGATTCAGCTATGTTTGAAGTCTGTGTCCATGTTCTTTTTACTGTTGCATGTATCCGTGTCCATTTATGATAACCAATCTCAAACAAGTATCTCCTCAGCTTCCTATCTATTTTGGTCACCCTTCCCATGGGTGACCAAAATAGATTTGCGTGATTGGGTTTTGGCCGTCTAATTGGGTTTTGTATAGGTTTGTAAGTATTCTACTGTTATATCTTGTAAACTGAAAACTGTCGTCGCGTTTTGTAAATATTTACTCTAAAGATGTATATATATGTATTTTGCCCAATTTTGTATATATTCCCTTTACAAAATATTCTTGCTATATTTCCTAAGGCCCAAAAAACAAAATTGATTTTAAAGTCAAAGTCTTATCTTTTGAAACCAAATCTGGGCTAATGCCCATGTTTTAAAGAAATTCAAAAGAAGGTATCCTAAGGCCCAAAAAATGAAATGGATTTTAAATGAATTTTAAAGTCAAAGTCTTGCTATATTTTTTTTTATAAAAATCCCAGATTTGGTTTCAAATGATAAGACTCGACTTTAAAATCCATTCATTTTTTGGGCTTAGGATACCTTACTGAATTTCTTTAAAACATGGGCATTAGCCCAGAAAAACCTTTAATCATGGGTTCATTGCTTAGGAAAAAATTAAATGGGTCTTGACCCAAAGAAATGTTTTATTTTTTAAAGAAACGACCCGCGTGGGCCTTGGCCCAAATATACCTCGTTTGGCCATACACTATGGGCCCTAGTCTCCTTTTATTAGCCTCAGATTTTATGTAGAAAAACCAAACAGAATTTCCTAGCCCAAATGGTGACTTTATACAAATTCTTATTTTTTTTAAAGACCAAACTGAAATGGGTTTTGGCCCAAAAATATTCTTTGAAAACATTAAAGAAAAGACTCGGGTGGGTTTTGGCCCAAAAACATTGGGTTTTTATTGACTCATGACCAGAAAAGAGACATGTTTTAATAGTTTTTTGAAAGATAAAAAGAATTTTTTCGTCTAATGTATTCGTCTACTTAATTTTGTACCACACGTTATACCATCTCTATTTTAAGGCAGACCTCTTTGGCTCGCCACTTATTAAGATAAAAAGTAGTTTGTTTTCCATTTTTTATCTCCAAAATCAGTACGTATTTTCAAGTTTTCAAAAAAAAAAAAAAAAACTACAAGAGTTTTAGGTGCTAAAGTCAATCTAAATGGCATATGCACCGTTTTGCTTGAGATGCCTAATTCACAATATAATTGTTCCAATAATGTTTGTGGGTTTTGCAAGTAACAAATACAATACAAAGAAGCAAAAAATAGGAAAACGTAATGAAGAAAGTGAAATGGGGTGTACCAAACCCCAACCATTTTCACTGATGGTTGGGCCTAAGTCATTTATTGGCTTTCAATATATTAGCTTCCCTTTCTTCTTTTTTGGACTCAGAGACACTTGAAAGAATTTTCCTTAGCCCGA
Organism: Lycium ferocissimum; assembly: GCF_029784015.1. NCBI lineage: Eukaryota > Viridiplantae > Streptophyta > Magnoliopsida > Solanales > Solanaceae > Lycium > Lycium ferocissimum. The sequence goes on along the minus strand of NW_026714016.1, from coordinate 51,878 downwards.
TAGGGTGGCTGGACTTTGGCCCAAGTGGCCATGCAGTGGAGAGGGAAAAAATAAAAGACCCCAGTTAGTTTATATTTTACTGTTCCTATCATACACATGGTATATGCACATAAGGTACACAACACACTACTGTTTACAAGTCCCATTCTATACATAAATATACACATATACAAGCAACATATCCTATTTATTCATAAGCTCATGTGAGGGACATATGTGGGTTCCATGTCCTCAAACTCAAATCCTAAACTCGATGGTGGAAGGCCAAGTCATCACCCCTCTTTATTTCTGACGCCGCATAAGTTCCAAGAGGTTTCATGAACCTCCGGCATGGCTGGTCACCGGGGAAGGATTCAAACTAGACCCTCCATTACCTAAACTGCCTCTTAACCCACAACCTTGGAAGACACAGGTCCGCATACGCACACCCATGGCTTAGATTAAATAGGACAAGTCCAACATATATGTATATGGAGAAATTAAAAGTCAACAAGAATGGATGGGACTGTTGACACCTAATTTTTCATCTCCCGTAATTTATTTTAAGTGCTCAGATTCCTTGGACAGTAAATAAAATCAGTTGTGGACCCTAAAGGGTCTAGGTAAATTTTTATGAAATCATTTGGGATAATATCTCACCTTTTCAAAATGATAAAGAAGTCTCCAGGGTAATTTTAATTTTTTGTAGAAATTAATTATATTAGAAGAATTTTCTTTTACTGATGAAATTAATCAAGGGGCAAGACAACCCTTTTTGATAATCATTTTTCTCATTAATGAGGTCAAGGAAAAATTATATTAATAGATGATTTTTTTTCCATATTACTGTCCAAGGTATTTTGAGTAATTGAAAGAATTCACCATCTTTACCCTCTAAATCCTGATTCTGTGTGCGTTTGCATAGTTGATTAATTTATCTTTTATCTGGTTAATTAATTCAAAGCAGTATCTGCAAAATGATTTTATTTTTATTTATGAGTCATGTTTTAAATTATTTTTAAGTCCCAATGGACTAATAATTAGTTTTTCTTCACTTATTTATTTACTAGTTTATTCCCCCACCCCCTCCCCCCGAACTTTTATGCATATATATGTATATAAACCATGCATATACCAATATATATGGTATATACATATATGTATATATATAAAGGGATTAGGCTCCGGCTCCTTTTTCGTAAAAATAAAAGACCGGTGCCTGCAAAGGACCGAGACCCGATTCCATAAGGAGTTAAAATAGGGGGAGTATTATACTTTCCCCTCCGTCCACAAAAGAAATACCTTAGGGGTCTGTTTGTAAAGAAAGGAGAAGGGAGGCGGCTAGGGAGCAAAACCCTAGCGCCGCCTCCTGTTCACCACTTACCCCCGCCCCTTTTACGGTCCCGTCTCATCTCAAACAGCTGGTGGCTTGAAGAGAGAAGGCAAAGCATTCAATGCTTCGTCCTTCTCTTCACAAAATCGGGCCAAACGAACCCTTAAAGGTACGACTCCCCTTCCTTTTTATTTTTCTGCCATTAATGTTGGTGTAGAGGCTTGTAATCCATTGATATCATTGATGTACCATAGATCTGGGCCGTAGGTTTGAGTTTGTGAGTAGGACTTGCATAAATTTGCAAGTCCCACATCGGTAGTGGTAGTTTTCAAAGCCATTCTGGGGTTTTCATAAATAGAAACCCACATTCGTTCGAGTAAGGGGGTGGGAAACCAAAGATAGACTAAAAATTTGCCATTTTTAGTCTTAAGAGTTCCAAAGTCAAAAAATTTCGTTTTAAAGCATAAGTTTCTTTAAGTTTCTAGTTATAAAGTTCGCATTTTTTTATTGTTGTTTGTGTTCGTGGTGGTTAGAGTTTGGAGTTGGAGCATAAAGGCTTCCTAATCCATCGCTTGTGCCCCGGCTGCACTCACAAAAGGTGAATGCATTTTAGTTTAATGTTTGCTTATTTTATGTCACGTTTAGTTCATAAGATTCTAGTTAGGGTAGTGCTTTAGTTTATTGTTTTTCTTATTTATGTTGTGTTTAGCTTAGTTTAGTTTAGTTGTTGAAGATTCTGTTTAAGGTCGCATATTAGTTCATTGTTTTCCTTACTTGAATTCTGCTTATTTTGTGCCTAATTGATAGGCGAATGTGACAGTTTGTCATCAAGATTAAGTAGTCATGGTTCCTTATGCTCAGTTCTTGTTTGATGTGGTGTTTAGGTAACATGGTTGTATGGTCTATGATAGATTAGGATAAGATGTCCAAGTTAATATGTTTGGTTCATTCACTCTCTTTTTGCTTTGGTGTCCATATTGTGCCTAGTTCATGTAATTGCTTGTGGTTTAAAAGACACTGCTCAAACCTGATGTACTTGTTGCGATTCCCTTTTGATCTTGTCTGCATTTTTACTCAATTAGGGAGTCTCATATGAGTTATAGAATAATTTCCAAACTTATTAGATTGTTTTGACTCAACTTCTTAGTCTGGATCGTTGTTCATGCTTTGTACAACTAGTTTGTTCCTTTTTCCTAGCACCTAGCAGAGGATAGAATACTAAGCTAATGAACCTGCCTTACTTATATTTCCATTTAGCTTCCCTACTTGTGCCCTTGGCTGTCCCGTTGTGATTAAAGACCTTTGAAGTTAGTTTTGGGACCATAGTCTGAGTGGGAGAGAGTTTGTCTAATGTGAATTTCCTTCTGGATTGTTTTTTTTTTTTAATCTTATCATGACTGTCTAAATACTTTTAAGTGTTTCATGCAAGGGTCTAGTTTATGGTTCATGCTAGTGTATTGCTTAGTACAGGTTCTGTGTTGTGAATTAAGGTCAAGATAGGTCTGTTGAAGTTATGAAGGGTCTAGTCCTGTGTATCTCATATAATAAAATTAGCTTCATAAGGCTAGTTTGAAGTCACAAGCTCATTGAGTAACCTAATTTGCCTTGTGTCGTGTTATTTCTCAGTGAGAGTTTGTCCTGGGCTGAGGATTGATAAAGGGGAAGGCCCAAGAGGTTTGTTTGAAGTAGGCTACCCAATCTGGTCGTTGCTTATCTTATGGGGTAATATGTCAGAGTTTGATATCTCGAACCTAGTTGGTCATAGTTTGTCTTGTTTGATCACATGTGTCATAGGAAGAGTGAGGTCTTGTCATGTTAGAAGCTTGCTAGGCTGAGTCAAGTCTTATCATTGTTTGATCTATGTGATTATATGTTAGTTGGGAGTCTAATGACTTGAACAAGTAGATCATGGTCTACCCTGCTTGATCACAAGTGTCATTAGAAAGTTAAGCTTACCTATGTGTGAACCGAACATGATTACTACTTGTTTAATGTGTTTATGTGTCAAAAAATGGTAAAGGCTCATCATGTTGAGCCTCAGCCTGTTTGCTAATGTTATACCTGGTCATATACTTGTTGGAGAGGCTGAAAAGTCTAAGTAGAATTGGACCCAGTCTAGGTATCACATTGTCTTCCCTCAAATGATTTGGTCTGTTTGAAAGCTTGAAGTTGTCATGTGTTGGACCTGGTCAGACCATGTCTGTTCTCTAATGGTGTTTTTGATTCCAAAACTAGTAAATGTCATATGTGCTCTTTATGGATTCCTACTTATTTTACTTGGCAATTTGTTTGGCCTGATTCTTGTTGTCTTACCTAAGCCCTGCCAATTTGATAAAACTTGGAACTTTGGGGCTGTAATAAGGTATATTGAAAAAAGGTTTTAAAGGGGGTGATTCTGGGGGGAAGAGCTTTAACTTGAACAAGATGTCTCACTTAGTTGTGCCTTCTGTTTGGTTGTTTCTGTTTATGGTTAAAAAATGTGGAAATCTATTAGACTGCTCCTGAGTAGGACATGTGGAATGAGTGGCTGTGATGTGATTAGGTCTAAAAGATTCCTCTAAAGGTTGTCACATCAAGCTAGGTTCAAGACAGCTTTAAGTGGCCTATGTTTAAATAAAAAGTAGGGGAGGCAAATCACCTAGTCTAACAGGTTGGTTAAGGGGAGTAATCCTTATGTGCTTTGTTCTCCCCTATGTATGGAATGGGGGCTTCGAGTAAAAGAGACATAGAAAGGATTTTAGTGTCGATGGTCTTGGCTAGGAATGTATGCATGTGTGTGTGGTCCATGAGCCAGGTCTATGTGCAGGAAAGCCTTTTCTTTAAGAACTTGCCACCTAGTCACAATAATAGGTAAAAAATAATTGAAAAAATAGAAGGGTGAAAAGATCTCTGGTATTTTGTTACAAATATTGCCCAACTTGTCCCTGTGTGCTCTTTTTACCACACCGCGGTGTTTTTTCCGGGACCTTAGATGGCTTTCCTTTAAAAAAGTGGTCATAAGGCTAAAAAGATGGCGAGAAATCTGATTGTTTCCTTGTGTCCGACCTTGATAAAATGAAGATTTGTGCTTTTTTTTTCCTTTTGAAGTATAATACCAAACAAGATTCTCCCACAATCTTGGGTTTAGTTTGAAGTTGTTAGGAAAACTAGTCCGTTCCAATCATTGTATGTCAATGAAATACTTGTTCAGCAAAGGCATCATGTCTTAACTTGATAACGAAGGCTTACTCATATAATCTGGACATAGTCTTAGGATTTAACCAGCCTATTATTGTGTGCTTCGTGTTATGGGAGGGGGGGGGTCTTTTCCCTGTATTTACTTTTGGATTTGATAACAAAGGTCTCTAAAACTTGAAACCTAGTCCTCATGAATCAGTTAGTTTGCTATTGTTTGTTTGGTGTGTATTTATGAGAGGCCTGTTCCTAGTATTCACAGCTAACGTTAGTCATAAAGAGCCTTTAGACCTAGGCCACAGCTTCATGAGTTTGTCAAAGGGAAGTTATGACAGGGTTGGATGTTTGTGAATGTGCCTAAGACCTCTAGTGTTGTTACTCGATGATTAGGGTAAAGCCATTAGGATGGGGGAAAGGGTTTTAAGAGATGAAAAGGTGAGCCTGGGCATGAACTAGAGGTAGTGACCAGTAGGGCTCTGGATCTCTTTTTGCGGAAAGGAGATAGGGAGGTGATGACCCCACCCTATCATGTTTCCATTTCAAGGGCCTAAAACTCTTCCCCACCCTATCATGTTTCCATTTCAAGGGCCTAAAACTCTTACTTCCATTTTCTTGGATCTCCCTCTCATGATCTTGGGACTCATAAAGGCCTCAGGTAGGGGAGAACAATCTAATCATGTCTAACAGGGAAGGAAAGATATACTTAGAACCAAATAAGCCACTGCAAATATCTACCTAGTCTGAGTGCTATGTGTTCCCTACTTTTCTCCCTTTTTAAAAAAATCCTTTTTGTCTGAAAGGTTTGTAAGTTCCTGAGCCTTGTTTGTTTGAAATTGGTCTGAAATATTGTTTGAACCCCCATTAGTCTATGATTGTGTGTGTTGCTTCTTGGCTGATATTCGGCCTTGTCCCCCTCCCATGGCTTACGGCCAGGGACCAAAGCGTTGCGAGTCATTTGAAGTCCCTAGCCTTGTGTTTTACTTACCCTATACCTATGTGACATTGCCATTGACACTTTCCTTGTTTGCACCTGTCAAGTGAAACCCTTTTTTTTTTTTTTTGGTGATCATGCTTTGACCTCGTCTTGGTCGTATCTGGCGCGTGATCTCATGACCTTGAGCACCTCCATCTTTCTTGGCATTGTTACCTACACCTAGTCATGCATCCTGTGACTAGAACTCGATCCCTGTATTGCCTGCATGAGTGTGTTGAGCTCTTAGCCAAGTTCCAGTGTCATTGTTAACTCCAAACCCATGATGAGATTGCTATCGTGCCCCTTTATACTTGGCAGTATTTACCTGTGCATCCTTACTATATGAAATCATACTCCACTTAGCTTTGCATTAATGTTTTGAGTTGATTATCAACCTGGTTTGCCCTTGCCAATCCCTGTAATGCCATGACATAGCTATCGCCCTGTAGTACTGATTTAACTCTCTTCAATTTGTTTGAGTTTGTGATCATGGTTGATGTTCACAATCCTTTGAATAAATTTAAACATACCTCTTCTCAGCACAGTGTGCATATTGACATACCTCGCTAAGTCTATTCATATTTGTTTTAACTGGTTGAGGTTGGCTATCATCTGTGGGACATGAGATGATTATGTAAGTACTTCTTGAGATTGGCGGTCATCTTGCTTAATTGTTTCAGCCTATACAAGTATTTTTGGCTTGTCTTGTTTGTCCTGGGCAACTGGCTATTTTCTTCCCTTTTGCCTTTATTTGCAAATGGCTTCTTTGGTCTTGCCTTTTCCCCTTCAAAAGAAGTTGTGTTTGGATTTGTCAAGTGCTACTTTGTGACATCAAGGTTCTCCTTAATGTACGCTTCAAAGGTGTATACTTGTATATTCTCCATTTGCCGCTATTGAAATTACACCAAATCCTGGCATGCTCTTGTATACGTCCATGACTTAGTTCCGTGCTCTTTCTCGTCCTCTCTCTCCAACAAGGCCCAAAAATAAATCGAAGGCCAAGTGTGGTAATTCGGGGGTTGTCTTGTCTTCCTGTTAGCCATGTCGGGGGTTCTCCTCCAAACTTCCTTGAACTTGGGCGGCATCGGAAAATACGGGATCAAGCACCTAGTCCTCATGCCATATTTCTAAAGTTTTAGGATAATTTGAGCTTTATTGGGTAGGCGAAAGGAGTTAAGTATGGATCAAGTGTGGATTGCCTTATATATGTGTGTGTGTGTATGTGCGTATACTTTATCTTATATATGTGTGTGTGTATTTATAACTTTTTTAGTCATTTTACCTTAGTGATAAGTTGATACATTAAAACTAACCGGTGTTTTTCTTTTTCTCTCCTCCTCACTCCTCTCAACACGCGGTCCGCTCGGGTCACAAATGCGAAAACCCCTTGGGCCCAAGGCCCAAGTGGGAATACTACTTCAAAATAGAGTATGGGAAGACAAAGAAGATAGCGAGGCGCGCAGAAGGCCCATCCATGGGTGAAAATGGCCAACTAGGGGCTTGGTACCCCCCTAGTCTAACCTAGTCTCTTTATATTTATCCGTAGACTTGCTCCCAACTTGATGTAGTCGTAAAAATTGTATTCAAACTCATATTATAGTGAAAAATCCTTATGATTGGAATTAGACGTATTAAGACAAGCATCTGCCTTATGCCATTTAGTCGACTTTAGGTCCCCGTACACGATTTTGCAAAATCACGCACTGATACATAATGCCGTTTTACAACTAAAATATAAAACCGAGATCTTAGCAAAAATTGCTTTCAAGAAAAATGAATCACCATTAATTTTCTAAGTTTGAATGGCAATTCCGCTCTTATATAATAGAAGTATTTTCACAAAAGATGAATTAATTAACTTAATGACTGAATTTTCAAAAATCAGTTTTGTTTTAAACAGAATAAAGTGACGCAGTTGGCTTTAACTTGTATTAATAAATGGCAAATCTTTTTCTGACAAAATATTGGACCAAGTTTTTAACTCAAACAAAAACCAGATTTTTCCTACCAAGATATGGAAACTCATTTCTACAGAAACAAGTGAAGGATTTTTTTTAGCACAAACACTATTTGGCCTAAAGTTGGCCCAAATTAGCTTATATTTTTAGACGGGATATACTCGTTCAAATATAAAATCCTTTTATAAACGTTTAAAGAACCTAAGTGTAATATAAAGTTCCTATAAAGACCGAAATGTACTAATGCAGGTCAACTAAGCCCTGCAAATTGGAGTATAAAATAAATAACTTACAAGAAATAATAACTTTTCTTTTACTCTTCTTTATAAACTTATATTTCTTCCTTATATATAAAACAAAACTATTTAGACTTGGATTTAATAAATCCAAAACTACTATACCCTATTAATAAAGGGGATATATTTAAATTCTTCCAAAAAATGTGATATGCAAAAAACTATAACGACTCGTTTGGTCGTTATAGCCTCTTTGGCATTTTCACCCATTTTTGAGCATTGATTAGCTCACTTTTGACCCGAGAGGACTGTTGACATGCTTCTCGAGGTGTCTAGATTGGATTCGAGCAACCTTTGTGAAAATATAGGTTTAAAGTGAAAAATGGTTGACTCAAAGTTGACTTTTGAGCAAATGAACCTTTTTCAAAATTTTATCAATTCTGAGAGGTCCGGATGGTCGTTTAGAACTTGTGTGTGTGTTTGGTTCAGTTCCCAATGCACTTGGATGCATTTCGGGACTTGGGATGGGAAATTATAATTAAGGCACCGGGGGTTGACTCGGTCAACGAGACCTCTGTTGGAAATTCCGAGGCCACCGACGCGTTCGTAGCGCATTTTTGTGTGGGACTATGCGTCTGGTATGTTGCGTACGGCCTCGAAATTATTCGAAAATTGGATGAAGAGAACTCGGGCAAAGTTTTCGGTGCTCGGTGCCCGTTGGCGGCACCAGCCTCGCGCCGGCACCGCTCGAGGTGGTAGCCCTCGCCACCGAAGCGGTCCGAGCTACTTTAGGCTTGATCGCCGAAGCATCCAGTTGTCGCCGGGCGGTGCCCCTCGTCTAATGCAGCTGACGGGTAATGACGATTAATAATATTAATGAAGAGTTAAAAAGCCCTAGACCCTCATTTTATCCCATTTCGACATTTGAGCTTAAAGAAACTGCTCTTAAGGATATTTGGAGGAAAATCTTGGAGGTAATTCCTACTCATTTTTTCATTCTTCCTTTAAACCATAATCATGTTAGATTCCCTCTTTTCCTTTAATAAACCCATGGTGGCAAGAGTTGAAAGACGGTTTGGAAGAACATTATTCCTAGGATTATTAGTGAATAAATTGGTGATGTTTTTGTTAGATATTGACTAATCCAGGCTCATTAATCATAGATCTTGCACTTTTAACATTGAATTTTGGAATTGAAGACTTAGAGTTTATATCCATTTTGGGGGTTTTGCTTGAAATTAGAAATTAGGCTAGTCCTTGAGCTATCAACAATTGATAGTGGGATTATGATTACCTAGTACTTAATTTGGTACTTTGCGAATTTTTCGTTCTACCCTTATGAGCCTGTTTCCCCAATTTTTAGGGTTAAAATGGACCCAATTGAAATAGTAACAATATTAGTATCATTCTTCATGATTTCTAATATAGAATTTGATTATGCTTAGACTACTTTGGTTTCGAGGTTCAGCAGAAGGGCAAAGCAAATGAGTAAGTTGTTGGTGTTGCGGTTCGACCATCCAGGTAGGTTATGGCTTACCATTGGTGAGACTTCGTATAGTGAATCACATATTTAGATTATAATGTCGGAGACAGCATGTGAATCTTCGGGTATGAAGTTGGGATGGATATTGCCTTAGGTTGGGCCCTGATGTGTGTTGGGACTAGCCACCCCCTTATGTGTGCCTTGATTGTTCCATTGTGTCGGCTTGATGCCATGTGTAGTTGGTAGATATCAAATTCTGTTTTCTCGTCTTGATTTGGATAGGCTTGACCTACCCGTGATTGGTATTTGTACTTGGATATATTGTTAGCGTACCCACTGTTGGTACTTGAGTTATTCATATTTGTTGGCATGCCCACTGTTGGTATTGTGATATGATACGTTGTTGGAGCACCCCATTGTGGTACTTGTGATATTGAACTTGATCGATTTACATATGCATTGCAAGCATTCTCTATTTCATGATACGTCGATACCCGGTGATGATCCGGTATCATTAATTGAGTGAAACTGATATTTGATAAACTTTTTTACTTGAGTGATAGTGAAAAGGATGATGTTCGAAGATCCATTCCAGAATCGTTGATTATATAAAACTGATATTTGATAAACTCTTTTACTTGAGTGATTGTGAGAAGGCCGGTGTCCGAGGTTTAATTCCAGAATTGTTGATTGTATGAAACTGATATTTGACAAACTCTTTTACTTGAGTGTCTGTGAGTTGGCCGACGTCCGATGATCTATTCCAGCATCGTTGTTGCATGGCCGATTCCGATGATATCCCAGAATCATTGTTAGTGCAAGGACTCCGGGGGTCCCCCAAGGTGATGCCGGTGAGACTCCCCCTATAAGCAATTAGCCAAGGTCCCGTCTGTCTGTTGGGCAAAGATCCGGAAAGGGTGGCACTTAGACTTCACGAATCACGCCGGGTTTTGCTACCGAGATGTCGATATTTTCGTTCGGAGTACATGTGTACACCTCATTTGCATGGCATAGCATCACATTCATACTATTATTGCACTGCATTGCATATGACTTGATTGAGATGTTTGATGATTGGGTTGTGACGATTGGATTGTGATGATTCGATTGGATCGGATATACTGAAATTTGACATATTCGGGTTTAGATGCTTTACATAGGTGGTAACGGATACTCGGTTGAGATTATGTTGTCTCATGCTTGGTCTTCTGTGACCCGTGGCTGATCGACACTTCAGCTTTCTCTCAAGTTTCCAGGGTGAGCATGGTGTTCGCTGAGCTTGAAGACTTTCCTATCATATGTCTTATTTTTACTTCAGAGACATAGACATTATGTATTAGTATTCCAGACTGTATTATTATCCTTAGATGCTCTTGTATTATTCAGACTAGACCCTGGAGGTGTTTATTTTCTTCCACACTTTCTACTACTCATATAAAGATATATCGTGAGACTTACGTATTTGTTCTATTATGCTGTTTTAATTCATTCTTCATGCATTTATTCATTATTGGGTTGAGGGTTCGCTTACCGAGGTGGGAAGGTAAGTGCCTCATGACCTAAGCAAAATGGGTCGTGACAAAAACTCTCTATGACAGTTCCTTTTATGGGAAAATAAGCACAAAATAAGCAGTTTAAATTAATACTCATACACTGAAATTCGAAGGTCAACCGTATAATACGGATCCTTAATACTGGGGTGCCTAACACCTTTCCCAGGGGATCATCAGAACCCTTACCTAGAACTCTGGATTATGAACGTTTTTTCACGGTATTTGAATAAACCCTTCAAACTGGTTTTTCTAATTTCCTAAAAATTAGGTGGCGACACTTTTTCAAAACAAATTCGAAAGAGCGTCAACGAGTTCGTAGTAGCCTTTTTACGCCCTAAACCCACGTGAAAAAGCGAACAGTCACAGGGACAAGGAAAGAATGTATGAATAAATCTAACTGGTAAGTTATTCTAATGAACCAAAGCCAAAACATCCCTTATATCCTAAACATGGAAGAGAGAAAATGATTCTGTGGTCAACCTAATATATATCAACTAAACTTATACCAAGTAATTACCACACATGCAGTCATATGTAAACAATACAAGTCTTTACAATGTTGAATCAAGTATACATGGCAGAGCATAAAGGCACCTAAGGATGAGGAAAAACCCACTTCTAGATAATGCATAATCACAATAGACTTGGTACTCATGAAGTGCATTTAGAATTATCTTATTATAGTGAGCCTAGACATTTTATGAACAGTTCAAGTGAAGACTCTTGCAATTTTTTTAGAAATTATGTTCCAAAGTCTAGATGATCCTCTTAGAGAATGCATAGAATAAACAGAAGGAACCAAAATGTGATCTTATAGGTATGGTATGAAAAAACCAAGTAGACGGAAATCAAAGTCCTTTTTTAAATGAAACATCCTTTTACTGATATAGTGCTACATCACTCCTCAACAGAATCCATTTTAAGGTGCCAAAAAAAAAAAAAATGGTAACTGAACCAAGATTATTTTGTAGAAAAGACAACTGCCAAGAGACTTTCAAGTCAAATTGATCCCATACAGAATATACAAATCTCAGGTACAACAATTACATCTTCGCACATAACTCAGGCAACTAGGAAAGTCAAAGTCCCAGGGATGCATAGAAATTTCACATTTCTAGGTTCAGAGTTTGGAATTTTCCAAACCTTTACTCTTGATTCTATTCCATTTGCGTAAAAAGTCTAAATTAGTTTTAAAGGGATGCACCTAATTTAGTTATGGCCTTCTCTTAGTCTTCATTTTTTCAAAACTGGACAAATATCCCACATTCTTGACTAACTTTTAATACTGCACAGAAGGAGAGCACATTCTTCCAACATAACCTGATTAAGTTTAGTTTTATTTTACTTGGACTTTAGACTAATGGACTCAGAACACATCATCAAAATAATGGAAAGAAAATATGACATTATCCAAATATCACCAAGAAAAGGGTCAAATATACCCTTCAAACTCTACTACCACCCTGAATGAATGCAAACCATTGACTTCCTTATTTTTAGGTATTACTATTACTAAGGATACAAGAGAGAACATATAACCTTTCAAAATACAAGTTGAACCCACATCAATGCACACAGAGCCCACATAGGGTCTAAATCATGATCCTACTTAACAAATGTTAAAGAGTCTGTCATCTATTATCATGTCATCTTCATGAAAACTCTTTACTTTATTTTCCAAAACAGTCAGTATTCTCTTTTTGAGAACAAATCTTCCCCTTTCCAGTTTTATTGCAATTTTCAAGTCATTATACATCATCCAACTAGTCCAACCCCCTTTCTTTAAGGCACATCAAAACAAATACAGCAAAGCTAGGCTATCAGTCCTAGTGAACAACCAGTAAATACACTAGCAATTCCATTTTTTAGAGATCTAATGGACTCAATAAGATGGCAATGAAACACCAAAGGTGCAACGGCAGGAGGTTATAGCTCTATAGGCTTGTGAGGGATGCCATGACAATCTTGTATTTGGGAGAATTGCTTGACCCTTTCTCGATCCTCTCCTAAGATGTCTTTAAAATACCATCCCCATCTACCCAAGTGGTTTTTAACCTCAACCCCTACATTTATGATCTTTTATTACGCTTTATCACATACCAAAAGAGACTGAACAGTTTAAAGATCAAAGATAAATGTTTTCTTAAGTCCTCAGCTGCTGTTTTCTTCTTTTCTATCTTTTTATACTCTTCTTTTACTTAGACTAACATCATAAGGTTTTTTCCTATCTGTTTCTATATTTAAGCTTAGCCAAACTAAAAATTAGGGGTTATTATTACTACATCATCCACTTGTGCACACAGAAAAGCAAAGAAAAATGCATATCTCAAGACAAAAGCCTTAGACCCCAGACTGTTCAGGATTTGGACAAATCAAGACCAAGCTACTTCATTTCATTCTTCTTTTAACACTTAAGCTCATAAAATTGGAACACTTATGTTCCTTTACCAAATTAAGACCCACACATGGATGAAAAAGCAACACAGATGCAAGAGTATAACATCTGTTGTATGTCTATGAAATACTTGTTCCCAGTGCATCATGTCTTATCTTGATAACCAAGGCTTACTTATATAATCTAGGCATAGTCTTAGGATTTAACCAGCTTGTTATTGTGTGCTTCATGTTATAAAAGGGGGGTCTTTTCCTAGTATTTACATTTGGATTTGATAACAAAGGTCTCTAAAACCTGAAACCTAGTCCTCATAAATCAGTTATTTGCTATTACTTGGTGTGTATTTATGAGAGGCCTGTTCCCAGTATTTACAACTAACTTTGCTTACAAAGAGCCTTTAGACCTGGGCCACAGCATCATGAGTTTGTCAAAAGAAGTTATGATAGGGTTGGATGTTTGTGAATGTGCCTAAGACCTCTAGTGTTGTTACTGGATGATTAGGGTAAAGCCATTAGGATGGGGGAAAGGGTTTTAGTAGAGGATAAGGTGAGCCTGGGCATGAACTGAGGGTAGTGACTAGTGGGGCCCAGGATCCTTTTTTGCGGAAAGGAGACTCAGGAAAAGGAGATGGGGAGGAGATGACCCCACCCTATCCTGTTTCCCTTTCAGGGGCCTAAAACTCTTACTTCCATTTTCTTAGACCTCCCTCTCATGATCTTGGGACTTAAAAAGGCCTCAAATAGGGGAGAATAATCTAATCATGTCTAACAGGGAAGGAAAGATATACCTAGAACCAAATAAGCCACTACAAATATCTGCCCAGTCTGAGTGCTATGTGATCCCTACTTTGATCCCCCTTTTAAAAAAATCCTTTTTGTCTGAAAGGTTTGTAGGTTCCTGAGCTTTGTTTGTTTAAAATTGGTCAGAAATACTGTTTGAACCGCCATTTGTCTATGACTGTGTGTGTTGATTTTTTGCTGATACTCTGTCTTGTCCCTCTCCAATGGCCTAGAGCTAGGACCAAACTGTTGTGAGTCATTTGAAGTCCCCGGCCTTGTGTTTTACTTACCCTATATCTATGTGACATTGCCATTGACACTTTCCTTATTTGCACTTTTGGAGTGAAACCCTTTTTTTTTTTTTATGATCATGCTTTGACCTTGTCTTGGCTGCTGTATCTGTGTGTGTGATCTCATGACCTTCAAGGAACTCCATCTTGATTGGCATTGTTACCTACACCTAGTCATATATCCTGTGACTAGAACTTGATCCCTGTATTTCCTGTATAAGTGTGTTGAGCTCTTAGCCAAGCTGCAGTGCCATTGTTAACTCCATCATGATGAGTCTGCTATTATGCCCCCTCATACTTGAGAGTATTCACCTGTGCATCCTTACTATATGAAATTATACTCCACTTAGCTTTGCATTGATGCTTTGAGTTGGTTATCAACCTGGTTTGCCCTTACCAATCCCTGTAATGCCATGACATAACTATCACCCTGTAGTACTTATTTGAATCTCTTCAATTTGTTTGTGTCTGCGATCATGGTTGATGTTCACATTCCTCTGAATAAATTTAAACATACCTTTTCTCACTTTAGTGTGCATACTTGACAGACCTGCCTAAGTCTAGTCATACTTGGTTTAACTGGTTGAGGTTGGCTATCATCTGCTGGACATGAGATGATTTGTCACGACCCAACCGGAGGGTCATTATGGACACCCGGAGCTAACCCCCGAGCACCCTCTCATTATACTTTCATAATCATATATAGGTGAGCCACATGGCTAACTCATAATTACCATGGATCAATAACACAAATTCCACGTAACTAACGAACCTGTTTATACATACATCATCAACTATGCCCATATATACACAAGCCGACAAGGCTATCAAAATGATATACAAAATGTGAACCGACCAAATTGAGGGATATCTAGCTATACACATTTGTCTACGAGCCTCGACGAAGAGTTAGTAATATCATAAAGACGGGACAGGACCCCGCCATGCCCATATATGTACACAAAAGAATAATACCAACTATTGCAGCTCCAGATCAAATGGAGCACCTCTATGCAATCACTGATGAAGCAGCCTAAAGGTCTGGTCTGTCTCCCTGTCTACCTGCGGGCATGAACGCAGCATCCAGAAACAAAAAGGATGTCAGTACGAATAATGTACTGAGTATGTAAGGCATTAATAGTAATATGATAAAAGTATGGAGAATAACGTAAGATAAATGAATCAATTATACCTCATAATATCTCTTAACACGTTCAACATGCTTACTTAACCTTTCTCTATAGAATTCACACATACACATCTAATGATACCATACCCGACCATGTAGGTTTAGTGTCATCCATACCCGGCCATAACAAGGCTCAGTGTTGTCCATACCCAATTGCAGTGGTGCGCGCGCAATAGACCTCATACCCGGCCATATAAGCTCGGTGTCACAAAGTAGCTACATACATATATGACATACGTGAGTATCCAAAGGAAACATGACAACTCTATCGGGGTGACATAAAGTCGGTAAACCTCTGATTTCTATTATGGAATCATCATCATCTCTATATCTCACCTTGGAAGAACAACTATTATAAGATGGGATCAACAACAATGGATACAATCGATAATCATGGGACAAGCTCAATAGTATCATAAGAACATTAAGAACTTCAAGCTTTGGCATCTCTAGAATTGAAATCACCACCATAATTGTTGTCATCATCATCACAAAGAACATTGTCAACAATATCATGAGAACCTTGAGAATTCATAATTCTAGCATTTCTAGGAATAGGAATATCGTGGATATCATAAATAGGTTCACAATTAGGGAATAATGCCTTTAGAAAGAAAGGGTTAGCCTTATATACCTTTACGACTCCTTATTTACTTAATGTTCTCCTCCAAAGTCCGCAAAATCTATATTCAAGAGGATTCATACTAAGATTAAGTCTTAAAAATACTCTTAAGTTCAAACTAGAATGATTGACGAGTTCAAACTAGAATGATTGACGAGCTAACGAAATTTGCGCAGCACTTCCTCTATTTCATCGACTTCCACCATATTACAAAACAACTCCAAAACAACAATAACAACATCCACAATATCATAATCAAGCGGTTATATTCAATTAAATCTCAAAACTCATTCTTATAATCAATTTATATCACCAACTTCAACACAATCCTTTGTACACTTGTATACAACACTCCCTCATCAAATCTATTTCCCCTCATAACAAGATTATACTCAAAAAATTCTAACAATTATGACCCAAGTTAATTTACTACTCAAAATATCATCAAATCCATATTTGAACTTCCTCTTCCAATTTCTTCGCTCACTCAAGTTGTTCAACAACCAAGCATTCTTAATAACATGTAATAGATGTGAAAACTAACCTTTTATCACATAAGGATAAGCTTTGGATCAAGTTATCCACTTGAGTGAAACCTCCAACTTCAACACCAAAGGAATTCTAGGACTCTACAAACCCTAGTGAGCCTTTCAACACTTGAATCCTTTGATTCTTGCCTTTTGATCTTTGATTTCACTTGGGTTTGGTTGGATATGCTTAGGAGAAGGTTCTAGAGCTTTTATGGACTTGGGAAATGTTGAAATGAAATAAAATGAACAAGGGTCGGGTATATAACTTTAAAAAATCTGGTACCGACCCGGATTTACGGTCCATTTTTACGGACCGTAAAAATTATGCGGTCCGTATAATTGGACCGTAAATTCTGACTAGTGGTTCACCCTTTCTAGAATCAA
This sequence comes from Lycium ferocissimum, assembly GCF_029784015.1. NCBI lineage: Eukaryota > Viridiplantae > Streptophyta > Magnoliopsida > Solanales > Solanaceae > Lycium > Lycium ferocissimum. The sequence continues at coordinate 35,000 of NW_026714016.1, read as the reverse complement.
TTTATGTGTCCCCAAAACATATTCTCGTCGAGTTTCTCAACCTTTAATCCTTCCAATACCTGCTAAACATGAATTTAACCCTTTATAATTATAAGACAAACATGTCTAACCTCATTTGACCTTGATAACCCCCGTATCCAAGACTAGAACACACGATGAATCTCCAAGTACAAAACCATAAGGTGTAACATGATTATACAAGTATTTCTTGAGATTGGTTGTCATCTTGCTTAATTGTTTGAGCCTATACAAGTATTTTTGGCTTGTCTTGTTTGTTCTGGGCAACTGCTTGTTTTCTTCCCTTTTCCCTTTGTTTGCAACTGCTAGTACGGCTTGCTTTTGCCCTTTCAAAAGAAGTTGTGTTTGGACTTGTCAAGTGCCATTTTGTGACATCATGTTTCTCCATGATGTCTGCTTCAGTGTGTACACTTGTATATTTCTCCCTGGCCACTTATTGAAATTGCCCCAACTCCTAGCATGTTACTTGTATGTCCATAGCACTTCTGGTTCTATGCTCTCTCTGTCCTATCTCAATAAGGCCCAAATAAATCTAAGGCCAAGTGTGGTAATTAGGGTTGTCTTAATCTCCCGGTTTTAGCCATGCCGGGGGTTTCTAGAAACCTCTTGGAACTTGTGCGGCATCAGAAGTACGGGATCAAGACCTAGTCCCCATGCCATTTCTAAAGTTTTAGGATAATTTGAGCCTTATTGGAGTAGGCGAAGGGGTAAGTATGCATCAAGTGTGGATTGCCTTATATATATATGTGTATGTGCGTATACTTTATCTTATATATTTGTGTGTATTTATAACTTTAGTCATTTACCTTAGTGATAAGTTCAGCGATTATAAACTAACCGGTGTTTTCTTTTTCTCTCCTCTTCCTACCATGCGGCCGCTCAGGTCACAAATGCATAAAACCATCCCTTGGGCCCAAGGCCCAAGTGGGAATACTACTTCAAAATAGAGTCCGGGAAGACAAACAAGATAGCGAGGCGCGCAGAAGGCCTAGCCATGGGTTAAAATGGCCAACTAGGGGCTTGGTACGCCCCTAGTCTAACCTAGTCTCTTTATATTTATCCGTAGACTTATTCCCAACTTGATGTACTCGTAAACTATATTCAAACTCATATTATAGTGGAAAATCCTTATGATTGGAATTAGACATCTTAGGACAACGGTTCTTATGCCGTTTAGTCGACTTTAGGTCCCCGTACGCGATTTTTCAAAACCACGGACTCAAACGTAATGCCTTTTTACAACTAAGTATAAAAGCGAGATCCTTTCAAAAAAAAAAAAAAAAAAGAAAAACGAATCACCATTAATTTTCTAAGTTTAAATGGCAAATCCCGCATTTTATATAATAGAAGTATTTCACAAAAATGAGTTAATTAACTTAATGACTGAATTTCCAAAAATCAGTTTTGTTTTAAATAGAATAATGTGACGCAATTGACTTTAACTTGCATTAATAAGTGGCAAATCTCTTTCTGACAAAATATTGGACCAAGTTTTTAACTCAAACAAAAACCAGATTTGTCCAACCAAGATATGAAAACTCATTTCTGGAAAACAGAAACAAGTGAAGGATTTTTTTTAGCACAAACACTATTTTGGCCCAAAGTTGGTCCAAATTAGCTTATATTTTCAGACGGGATATACTCGTTCAAATATAAAATCCTTTTATAAATATTTAAAAAACCTACGCATAATATAAAGTTCCGGATAGGAATGAAACGTACCAATACGAGTCAACCCAAGCCCCGATGTATGAGTATAAAATAAGTAACTTAAAAAAAATAATAAATTTTCTTTTACTCTTCTTTATAAACTTATATTTATTGCTTATATATAAAAGGAAACTATTTACACTCGTTTATAATAAATCCAAAACTACGATATCCTATAAATAAAGGGGATATATTTAAATTCTTCCAAAAAATGTGATATGCAAAAAACTCTCTATGACAGTTCTTTTTATGGAAAAATAAGCACAAAATAAGCAGTTTAAACAAATACTCATACATTGGAATTCGAAGGTCAACCGTATAGTACGGATCCTTAATACTGGGGTGCCTAACACCTTCCCCAGGGGATCATCAGAACCCTTACCTAGAACTCTGGATTACGAAGGTTTTTTCACGGTATTTGAATAAACCCTTCAAAATCGGTTTTCTTAATTTCCTAAAATTTTGGTGGCTACTCTTTTTCAAAACCAGTCCGAAAGAGCATCAACGAGTTTGTAGTAGCCTTTTTACGCCCTAAACCCGCGCGAAAAAGCGAACCGTTACAGATGGCGACTCCACTGGGGACTTAAAGGTTCTAACCATAAGGATTCCAGTATAATATGAGTATATTTGTTATAAACTGCTTATGTGTTTACTTTCCCGCAATTATTAACTGTCATTGCATGCATATCATAACTCCGCCACTCCTGGCATTTATTTTACACTTTGTTCCAAAGGCGACTTCGCGGAGCACGCGGTCGTTCCTTCACTATAAAATCAAAATTTTCTTGGAACCGTTATGAGGCGGGGTTGGTACGCAGTCGTCCAACAGCCCTAACGGTTCAGCCCCAGTTGTCCGCTCGGGTTCCCGGTCATTCGTGAAAAACCACTCTAGAAAAACTAGGATAGAGCTAAGCCAAATCCCTACTGAACTAGAGCATTTATACCTAGACGGGCCTTGGGTATCTCAGACCTACCTAAGGCTCATTAAGAGTGACTACCCCATGTTCGGACGGTCTATGACCCGAAAAACACCGCATCTCATTTATGTGTTATGTGGAAACATGTTTGTGCCTATGTGATGAACCATTGATCCTATGGGGACGGGGGGAATCTTAACCGTGTTTTGTTTTGTAGATGGAACGAAGAATCCGTTTTGACATCATCACTGAGGCTCCAGAATTGTTGAGGGCTTGGTATGAATGGTTGGGGGATGCTCACCAGAGAACAATCAACTGCACTTTAGGCCACTTGCCCTCCATTATGACAATGAAAGGTCGCCCGGAGCTGATAGAAGTGTTGGCGGGGTTTTGGGATGATAAAGAAATGTTATTCCATTTCGGGGATATTGAAATGACTCCCATCCTAGAAGAGATTAGAGATGCTATAGACAGCAATGGAACCTGTCTGAGGAGGCGACACAAGCCAGACCACAATCTATTGTTCCCACACAAGCCCACCGTCAGCCAGATTATGAGATTTCTTTCTCTGACCGAAGCGTCCTGGGCACAAGGGCCCACTGTAGCCTTCAGGGATCTATACCGCAGGTTCGGAGACGTCACCGGATACACCCTATATCAAAGAGAATTCAGGAGCCGAGAAGAGTGGGAAGCCGCTAGACCTTTAGCCTTTGCCATAGCCTTGTTAGGCATTATGGTTTTTCCACAGGATGAGTCGTTGGCCATAGACACCAAGGTGATATACCTGGCCCATACAATCTTCCACGGGATAACCAAGGATCAAGAGACGAGGTATTTTGGCCTAGCACCCATCATATTGGCCGACATCTTCCGAGCTCTTGACAAATGCCGAAATCGCTTCGATACTTCCAAGGGTGCAATATGTTGCTGCAATGGTGGATTATCAAACACCTTAACATGGCCAAAGAGGTTCAGGGTTGGAGTCGACAGAACCGGATAGACCGCCTCGTGAATTACTGTCCAAATCTCGGGTATATGTCCAAAAATTCCTGGGCTGAATTCTTCACCGACTTGACTGAAGATCGGATCCGTTGGATGTTCCCTGATTTTATATCCGAAATTGTGGTAGTCCGAGGCAAGAATTGCCCCTTTGTGCCGCTGGTCGGGATTCGAGGAATCCGTCCTTACTATCCGTCTAGGGTTTTGAGACAATTCGGCATGAGGCAAGTGATACCTTAGGTAGGAAACTCTGAGCAGTTCATCATTGAACACACCGAACAAAAAATCAGGCACGCTGGGGTGATCCTCAGAGAATGGAATGGCCGTGTGAGCTGGGGCCCAGATACTCTGGCTCCTGACAGGTTCGAAGCAGGGTGTGACCCCGGGTATCGTGCATGGCTACAGGGACACTTAGCTCTCACACCTGCGCCAGAGCCCGCACCTCCTCAGGAAGCCCAAGAAGAGGAACGCATGAAAGAATGCTTGGAAGGTACGGACGAGCATTTGGCTAGAATCCTAGAAGAAACAGACCCGGTGATTGTCAGAATGGAGCTCTATCAAGCACGCCTTCATATCCAAACTACCCTCCGAAGGGTCAAGAAGGCCAGAACGAACCAAGCCTCGACATCAGCCGCTAGAGGACCTCCTTGATTGCTGATTTATATATATATATATATATATATATATATATATATATATTGTAATATTATGTCGGTTTTTGTCATCACTTTTGTAATCCCTATGGGAAAAGATATTATTATTATTATTAATTATGATGACTTTTTCGGGGCAATGGTTCACCTTCACAAATGGCACTTACATGTTTCAAACGACTAGGAAAGCCTTGACTCAAGAGGCCTTAGGAACGCGAGTAGTATAAATGACTGTAAATTACATGCTTATCTGCTACGTGCTTCGCATGCTTACCTGCTATGTGTATGATCGTGTATTGAGCTTGGGTACAATTGATCCAATAATCTAAACTACATACCCGAAAGAAAAACCATGAGGTTTGAAACTTACCCAAACTTATCTCCACTAAAGGTTGACTTGCAATGGCGAACCAAGGTGGGCAAGAAGCACGGACTCTGGGAGAGACGGCTGAGATGCTACGAGGCAAAGTGCTGCAGATGGAGAAACACCTCCAAGAAATAGGGAAAAAGATTGAGGAGGTAGATGGATTACTGGACATGGTTGGGAACCCGCCGGAGGGCATACCCCAAGAACAGTATTATGAAAATGTCCCCGAAGAGGTGAGGGAGTTGGTGTTGAACTACATACCACTAGAAAGAAGACCTGTAACACCCAGGGAAGGAACCCCGGAAGGAACCAACAGAGAACAAGGGGCCGGTTCGGACCCATGGGTGTTCGCACCAGACCCACAGGAGGGAGCGGAGCCTTGGGAAGAGGACCCTGAACCCGTTGAGGAAGAAGAGGAGGAAGAAGAGCCAGAAGAAGAAGAAGAAGAAGAAAGTGGAGGAAGAGCCCGTCGACATAGGGGTCGAAGGAGGGGAAAACCCATTTGATATGTTCCCCGAGTTCCAAGGAAATGACGCGGACAACGAGTCCGGTTATTATGCCCCCACCGAGAAGGAGAACGATTTCTGCGCCTTCGCCCATGCTAATGCCTGCCGCCTCTACTATGGCTTCAGAGAACTTTGGAAGGGCAAATCTCCCTGCGCCAGCTCCATGGAGCATAGCCTTCAAAGCTCGATCTTCTCCATTCAGAGTAGCTCCGTTGCCGTCACTTGTAAGGAGGTATTCAAGAAAATGATGGCCGCCGGGATGGATTGCACCACTAGGGCTAGATTGCCGGTCCCTGACTTGGTATACGCCTACAAAAGATGCCCGTTTCATCTCAATCAGGCAGGGCACACCTTGAATGAGTGTCTAGCATTAAGAAGGAGGATTGTTAGTCTCATAGACGACAAAATCATCGGGACTTTATGGGGGCCACATACTTTGCTGGTCCATGACCCCATCACCCCAAGAGAGGGAGTTACCCCCGAGACCCAAGTATGGCGGTATGATTTCACTATTTTTGAAGAGTCATATGCTCGCCTCTTCTCAACTTTGGCTTCATTGAACAAGATCAGGCCTGTGGAACCTGTCTACGAGCCCGCACCGTTAGGGCCCAACAGAAACAAGTTCTGCCTGTACCATACTGGAGCCAGGGGACATGATATTGAAGGATGCCATGCTTTCAAGCTCGAACTTGAAAATATGATCAGGACCGGACAGATTTTGGTCCTGCTCCCACCATGGTTCTGAGCGAAGAAAGATTCGACATGAGAAAGCAAGTTCGTAAGGACAGCGGCTTGCAGGAACTATACTTTTGGGTAGATATTAGGTGTCCCGTCTTTTGCACAAATGTTACCCCCACCCTCATAAAAATGTAAAGGAACCGCGCCGACCTGATGTCCCAAGAGGGATACGCGAGGAAGCCCTAGTCGGGCCGGTCCGGGGATGTCTCGTAGCTAGGATTAGTCAAAGGATATTTAGGAAAAAATGTATATCCTTCTTTGTAATCGAACTACGTAGGGCCTGATTTCCCACGGCGGGATACGTAGGCAGTCTACGTAAGACTCGGTCCCTTCCTGCTTCAAATTTTAAATTCCCCGTTCGCCTAAATAACAAGCCCAAGGGTTCGCCGTGCTAAGTCAACCGCGAGGCCACCAAACCAAGATCCACCCGAACATAAAAGCCCACGATATCCAAGACTTTAGAACATCGGATCAAGAGTACTCAAGCTTCAATATACGATCTTATGTGCTATTTGTGCTTTAAATACCCATATTTGATATTCTGCCTTTATATTTGATGTGCGGAAACTAACTTTCTTTACCGTTGAGTTATTTTTATCTTATAGAAAGGGGCCGATTAGTGTGATATTGAAAGCTGGCATATTTCACAAGATCCAAAGCCGCGTTAGCATCCCTCTCCGACAAAGGAAAGGACAAAATGACTGGTACTCCCGAAGAAATAAGAAATGAGCTCGCTCTCCGCAACGGGGACACCCAAGACTCGCAAGAGGCCGCATCCCAGGAGGATGTGATCGCAACATTGTTAACTACCATCGCTACTCTCCAAGAGAAGGTAGCCAGAAGGGAGGCAGCCGACGCAGAAAAGAACGCCTCCGCCGAAGGAAAAAGGGCCCCTCCTCCCTTTCCCTCGTTAAGCTCCACAGTGCCCGGTCATTTTCCTGTCTACCCGCCAGGGACCATGCCCCCGCCACTAAACATCGCCAACCCAAACCATGCTGGCCCCTCTTACTGTACGCCACCACCGGTTAAAAATGCTCAAGTCCCAGGGACCACCCACTCAGTCCCCACATACCAAGCCCCTCAGCCGGTATTCTTCAATCAGACAAGCCAAACACACGCACCAGCCCCGCCTGCGGGGCAAAACACCACTATCCCGTTCAACCATACCACCCCCAGGTATCCTTCTTCACTCCCAACATGCCAAATGAATCCTCCCCAGGACACAAGGAACTAGATCACTACGAGGAGATGGAAAGGATTTGGAGGGCTGAACAAGACAAGCGAGAGAAAGATATGGAGAGGAAGATGGAAGAATTATTGGAAAAGTCCAACAGGTCCACGAGGAAGGCGACAGGCCTAAGATATGATGACTTGTGTATGCATCCAGATCTAGACCTGCCAGAAGGGTTTAAAATCCCAAAATTCAAAATGTTCAACGGGACAGGGAACCCCAAAGCCCACCTCCGTTCATACTGCGACCAGTTAGTCGGAGTAAAAAGGAATGAACCCTTGATCATGCGATTGTTCAGTCGTAGCCTGACCGGTGAGGCCGCAGAATGGTTCGCCACACAGGACATGCGCCAATGGCTCCGCTGGGAAGACATGGCAGAATCCTTCATGGAAAGGTTTCGGTTCAATATCGAGACCGTACCAGACCGCTACTACCTCGAGAAGGTCAAGCAAAAATCAACGAAAAACTATAGAGAATTCGCCAGCAGGTGGAGGGCTGAAGCAGCCCGTGTGCAGCCACCAATGAGCGAGGGAGAACTCATTTCCGTATTCATCAGGTCACAGGAGCCAGATTTCTATGATAGGATGTTGTCCATGGCCGGAAGGCCGTTCTCCGAATTAGTAAAAATGGGAGAGGCCATAGAAGATGGCCTCAAATCTGGAAAGATCGTCAGTATCTTCAACAAAGCATCTGGACAGGCTGCCGCGGGGATCTTCCGCAAAAAGAAAGAGGACGTGGCAAGCATATCCCACATTTCAAACCAAAACCCAAAAGGACCCTCACCTTCCCACCAAGCCCCACCCCTTTTGAATTACTCTACCCCTCCGTACGCCCCCCCCCCCCCCCCCGTAAACACCCGTGTATTACACACAACCAGCATTTACCACCGCTGTGCCAGCATACACGGCTCCGCCCAGTGTCCGTGTATCCGCCCCTGCTTACCAACCACCACCACAACAAACATACCAACCACCACCCCAACAAAACTATCGTCCACCACAAAATAACCCCCCACAAGCCTATCAAACCCAGAACTACCAAAATCAGCCACCACCCCCAACATATAATGCGCCACGTCCAGCTTTCGAGAAGAGACCTGTGAGGGAATTCACGACGCTCCTCGAACCAAGGGCTAGACTGTTAGAGAGGCTGCTGACCGCAGGGCTAATTCAGAAAGCCCCGCCAAAGCTGGCACAGCCCGAAAGCCGATTCTATAGGGCCGATCAAACTTGTGCCTACCACTCGGGAGGGGTCGGGCACAGCACGGAGGATTGCATAAACCTGAAACACAAAATCCAGGATCTGATCGACAAAAGAGAAATCATCTTGAAAACTGCCACCCCCAACGTAAACACGAACCCACTATCGAATCATGGAAATGGCGGGGTCCACATGATAGAAAGGGATGAAGACTGGGAAGCTTGTGGAACGTTGTCTCCCAGAATCACCAAGCCTCTGGAACAGACGGTTGCTTCCCTCACCCTCCAAGAACAACCCAAATTCAAAGTCTTGATCCCCAGTCCAAGGGTTCCCAAGGCCACACCCATGTTCAAGATTTTGGTCCCAGCACCTGTGGTAGCCCGGGTAGCACAACAGATTGCGCCTGACCTCAAAAAGCCAATCACTGTGCAGGCATCAATGACCCAAGGCATGACTCGTTCAAGAAGGTGCTATACTCCTGAAGAGCTAGCCCAGAATGCCACAAGGAAAGAGAATGCTCAGAAAAGGGCAATAACCGAAGGAGAGGCCAAAGATTTCTGGCGGCGTATGCAACCCAAAGATTATTCCATTATTGAGCATTTGAAGAAAACACCGGCGCAAATCTCGGTGTTGTCGCTGTTGGCTAGCTCACCATCTCATAGGCATGCCCTCATGAAGGTATTGGATGATGCACACGTACCAGCAGGAACGAGTAGTGAGGATTTGGCCGGGCTAGTGGCCCATATCATTGGGGAGCATAAGATCTGCTTTTCTAAGGAAGAACTACCCGTCGAAGGGACATCCCACAACAAAGCCCTCCATATCACCCTGGAATGCCGTGACAAGGCCGTAGGAAGGGTACTGGTGGATAACGGGTCAGGCCTCAACATCTGCCCCGCGACCACCCTGACACAACTTGGCTACGACATGGGAAAGATCCGCCAGAGCGCGACAAACGTCAGGGGATTCGATGGATCCTTAAGTGATTCTTTAGGAGAGGTCGATCTACAGATCCGGGTCGGGCCTGCCTCCTTCACAGCAGAGTTTCAAGTCATGGCCATCACTGCCAATTACAACATGCTCTTGGGAAGACCCTGGATCCACTCCGCCGGTGCGGTGCCATCAAGCCTTCACCAGGCCATAAAATTCGAATGGCAAGGGCAAGAGATTGTAGTAGCAGCTGAGAGGGATATTCAGAAGCATCCTTACAACACCGTTCCCGTGATTGAAGGGAGTCCTCATTTCTCCAACTTTCACATAGTGGAATACGTGGGGGCCACACATGCTGAAGAAGAGGTCGGCAGACCTATGCCGGCAGTCTACAAAATGATCGCCTCTACCATGCTGAGGAACGATTTTGAAAAGGGAAAGGGCTTAGGAAGAACCCTCGGAGGGATAACGGAGCCTGTGCCAATCCCAAAAGAAAACTACCATTTCGGTCTAGGGTATACCCCTAACGAAGATGAGCTCACGAGGGCAATCAGAAGAGAGCCCAGAATAAGGAAACTACCTCGTCCAATCCCGGGTTTGTACCAGTCATTCCCCAGAAAGATGCCGATCTTTGAATGAAGAAGAAGGCCGAAAAGTCTCGAATCACTTGTTTCAAGAAGAGGGATGCTACGCGGTCGCTGAAGAAAGTCAGGAGACACCCAACATACGCAGTTTGAGGCCAGAAGAACGCCTGAACAATTGGACATCCACCCTCTCTTGGCTCCTCGGTAGAGAGATGGACTTTTCTTGAAATAAAATCTTTTGCTAAAAATGGTGACATCGGCTGAGGCCCGAATGATCGCCCCTTTCCTAAAAAAGTATTTTGCGGTGTTTTAAAACGAAAATGGCCCGACGTTGTTTCGGACCAGGACCGTAGTTGTAATCAATTACTTTTTGAATTAATGAAAGCCTCGTCCGCGTAAATCACTACTTTCACTAGTTAATAATAACTATTTTTTTATATAATTAAGTAATAACAACCGATAATAAGCCTAATTTTACTTCACCTCGCTTTTTCAGTAATAATCATAATAAAACAACCAAAAATGTCATGACATGTCACGAAACGAACGAAGAAAGTGACCAGCAGGAGTACGAGGAGTACGATGAATCGACAATGATGCCAGAAGGGCTGGTAGAAGAGTTGGAAGAATTGGAAGAAAAGAAGAAGCCAAATATGGACGAAACTGAGGTAATCGACCTCGGTGACGGAGAAGATGTCAAGGAGACACGAATCAGCGCTCACTTAGGAGCCCCACAAAGGGAAGAGCTCATAGCTTTACTAAAGGAATATATGGACGTCTTCGCTTGGTCATACGCAGATATGCCAGGGTTGAGCACTGAGATAGTGGCCCACATATTGCCCATCAAGGAGGGTTTTGCCCCAGTCAAACAAAGAACGCGAACATTCAAACCAGACATGAGTATCAGGATAAAGGACGAAGTGGAAAAATAGATCGAGTCAGGAATAGTGGAAGTAACGTCCTACCCCACTTGGGTGGCCAACATAGTGCCAGTGCCCAAGAAGGACGGAAAGATCCGAATCTGTGTGGACTACCGAGATCTCAACCGGGCCAGTCCAAAGGATAACTTCCCTCTCCCGAACATCCACATCCTGATAGATAACTGCGCCAAGCACGAGCTACAGTCATTCGTAGATTGTTTCGCCGTGTACCACCAAATACTCATGAGCGAGGAAGACGCTAAAAATACAGCCTTTATCACCCCTTGGGGAGTCTATCATTACAGGGTAATGCCGTTCGGCCTCAAAAACGCCGGCGCCACATACATGAGAGCCATGACTACCCTATTCCATGATATGATGCATCGAGAGATTGAAGTCTATGTGGACGATGTCATCATAAAGTCAAAAGAAAGCTCGGAACACACCATACACTTGCGCAAGTTCTTCGACAGGCTTCGCAAATTCAATCTGAAACTGAACCCTGCTAAGTGCGCATTCGGAGTGCCTGCCGGAAAGTTGTTGGGATTCATAGTCAGCCGCAGGGGCATTGAATTGGATCCTACCAAAATCAAAGCGATTCAGGAATTGCCGCCGCCCAAAACCAAGAAGGAGGTCATGAGTTTCTTGGGAAGGTTGAACTACATTGGGCGGTTCATAGCCCAGTCCACCGTGATCATGGAGCCAATCCTTAAATTGCTCAAGAAAGACGCTCCCACGAACTGGACGGAGGAATGCCAAGGGGCATTCGACAAAATCAAAAGATATCTCTCCAATCCCCCCGTTCTGGTGCCGCCCAGGCAAGGGAGTCCTCTCTTACTGTACCTGTCAGTATCAGAAAACGCTTTCGGTTGTATGCTGGCCCAGCATGACGAGGAAGGCAAAAAGGAACATGCCATCTACTATCTGAGCAAGAAGTTTACATCCTACGAGGCGCGGTACACGCTCGTAGAAAAGACCTGTTGCGCTCTGACTTGGATCGCTCAGAAGCTGAGGCACTACCTATCGGTGTTCACCACCCACCTCATATCCCGAATGGATCCATTGAGATACATTTTCAGGCAACCGATGCCGTGGGAAAGTTGGCTAAATGGCAGATGTTGCTAAGTGAATTCGACATCATATACGTAGCACAAAAGGCAATCAAAGGACAAGCCATGGCCGACCTGCTGGCAGAAAGCCCCGTCGACGACGAGCTTGAGCCTTTACGGACTTTCTTCCCAGATGAGGAGGTACTAGCTATGGAGGAAGAATTGACGAAACCATACAAGGGATGGAGGCTGTTCTTTGACGGGGCGGTCAATTACAAAGGATCAGGCATCAGAGCGATGTTGATATCGAAAACGGACAACACTATCGATGGCCGCGAAAGCTCAACTTTAGGTGTACTAACAACATGGCAGAGTACGAAGCATGCGTCCTCGGCCTCAGGATGGCATTGGACATGAACATACCAGAGTTGTTGGTAATCGGGGACTCCGATTTGCTCATAAATCAGGTAAAAGGAAGTTGGGCGACCAAAAATGATAAGATACTCCCGTATGTGAATTTGGTGCAAAGACTATGTGGGAGATTCAAGAACATCGATTTCAGGCATACCCCGAGAGCCCAAAATGAGTTTGCGGACGCGTTAGCTATGATAGCCTCCATGATCCAGCAACCCGAAAACGCTCACATCGACCCTCTAGAGATCACGATAAGAGAAGAACAAGCTCACTGCGCCCACGTCGAGGCCGAGCCGGATGGCCAACCGTGGTACGCCGACATCAAGACATACTTGGAGAAGGGAGAATACCCCCCAGAAAGTGTTCGAAAATCGAGAAAAGACCATCGAAGGCCGCCAATGGTTTTTTCCCCGAACAAAGAAGTGTTGTACAGAAGGACACCTGACCTCGGTTTACTCAGATGTGTGGACGCCGAAGAGGCTACAAAACTGCTGGGGGAGGTGCACGCAGGGGCATGCGGTCCTCACATGAACGGATTCATCCTTGCAAAGAAAATCCTAAGGACAGGATACTACTGGATGACCATGGAGCATGATTCGTGCAAATTCGTGCAGAGATGCCATCAATGCCAGATACACGGGGATTTAATCAAGGTTCCTCCCACCGAGTTACACGATGAGCTCGCCATGGCCCTTCGTGGCATGGGGGATGGACGTCATAGGACCCATCGAGCCCCCAGCCTCCAATGGACACCGTTTCATTTTAGTCGCCATTGACTACTTTACTAAATGGGTGGAAGCCACTTCCCACAAGTCAGTGACCAAGAAAGTCGTGGCCGACTTTGTCAAAAATAATCTGATATGCCGCTTTGGTGTACCGGAATCCATCATCACGGACAATGGTGCCAATTTAAATAGTCATTTGATGAAGGACATTTGCGAACAATTCAAGATAACCCACAGAAACTCTACCGCCTACCGACCACAGATGAATGGAGCCGTAAAGGCCGCCAACAAAAACATCAAAAGAATCCTGAGGAAGATGATCGACAACTACAAGAATTGGCACGAACAACTACCTTATGCCTTGTTGGGGTACCGAACGACGACCCGCACTTCCACCGGGGCAACCCCATATCTCCTTGTCTATGGTACAGAAGCGGTCATACCCGCAAAAGTGGAAATCCCCTCGCTCCAGATCATCCAAGAGGCGGAGCTGCAAGATGCAGAATGGGTTAAAAATCGTTATGAACAGCCAGCTATGATAGAGGAGAAGAGAATGGTGGCAGTATGTCACGGACAACTATACAGACAAAGAATGTCTCGAGCTTTCAACAAGCGGGTTAGAACCCGACTCTTCCAAATCGGACAACTCGTGCTCAAGCGAGTCTTCCCTCACCAAGAGGAATATAAGGGAAAATTCGCGCCGAACTGGCAAGGGCCATACATGGTCAGGAAAGTACTCTCGGGAGGAGCCGTAGTCCTAGCCGAGATGATGGACGACAAGAGCGGCCCAAGGCCATCAACGCAGATGCGCTCAAGAGATACTACATTTAGGATTCCATTTGCTTGTAATCGCATTGTTATTTCCTTGTAATCATACCTTCTGCTTGTATTCGTACTAGAATAGGAGAAAAAACAAATCATCTATGTAATGAACTACGCAATGACCTGACTTCCCTACGGTGGGATACGTAGGCAGTCCATATCGGACCCGATCGCTTTATTAGAAAAAAACCAAAACTCAATTACTTTATCCCGAACTACGTTCGACCTGAATTCCTGCTGCGACAGGATACGTAGGCGCTTTCGAGCTCGATCGTCATAAAAGAAAAACCCAGAAACCATTAAGAAAACCCCAGAGGCAATGAAGCGGGATAGAATCAACGAGATCAAACTACGAGGACCAACATGAGGACTGCCCAGTGTCAACCCCACACTGGGGCAGAATTTTTTAAAGGATCTCAAAAATTCCTATCAAGAACAATCAACAGGCAGATAGCAAAATAAGACCCTACACTGGGGCAGAATTTTTTAGGGAACCTCAAAAATTCCCGCATGATGAGAAATAGCAGGGGCCGCTCAAGGCAAGCCCAAACTGAGACAGAATTTTCGAGAAAGGTCTTGAGATTCTTCCACCAAATTCGGGAATCCAGCATACCTCCCAGGGGATTCGGAAGGCTGCACTCAAAGTCATATGTCATGACAAAAGATTTTTTTAAAAAAAATAAAATATATATATAAATAATATATAACAATAATAATAATATATATATGAACAATGCGCTTTACTAATTTGTACTTAATTTCAAGAAAATATATACACTCGTTAGTATAAGCACGCTCCAAAACCATCTCTAGGAATACCGAGGCCAAGAGGGTTCAGAAGGACGTCCAGAGGAGCCACCAGACGGGAGGACAACAACGCTAATCGGCCTTTTAGGAAACTCACAATTTTTCTGTGGATGCAGGTCTTAACTGGAAAGCGACGAAGGACCGCAAAGGCCTAGCCCATCAAAAGAACAACCCGTTTGACTATCAAGAAAGCGACAAAATACATCCGACCAAGCCAAGTCCGGTGAGAACAACACCACAAGAAAATGGGAAAGGATATGCCCAATCAAAAGTGTAAGAAATGAACGAGCCTCAAGATATGAAAGACATATCCGACATATTCGACCAAAAGGGACATATCGACCAAAAGGGTCAACAAAAAAAGACCATATCCGAAAACAAGGGTCGACATATCACACACAACGAATGAAAGACAAGATCATCCGAAAAAAGGGCCATATCTATCATCTTTTAATTCCTTTCAATTCTTTCCATTCTTTAAATTCCTTTCAATTCTTTCATTTCATTGCACGTTTATTTTTGCACGTTTTATTTTTAAGAAGGGCCATGCCTAGAGGCCATTGCACGTTTATTTTCTCCGTGCCAGAGAGGGCCATTGCACGTTTATTTTCTCATTGCACGGAGGGCTTTTATTTTCTATTCTTCCATTCATTGCACATTTATTTTCTATCTTCCGAGAGGGCTATTGCACGTTTATTTTCTTCTACCGAGAGGGCCATTCATTCACGTTTATTTTCATACTGCCGAGAGGGCCATTGCATTCATTCATTTTAGAGGGCCATTCATTTATTCATTCGCCGAGAGGGCCATTCATTCATTCATACTGCCGAGAGGGTCATTCATTCATTCATTCATACTGCCGAGAGGGCCATTCATTCATTCATTCATACTGCCGAGAGGGCCATTCATTCATTCATACATACTGCCGAAAGGGCCATTCATTTTATTACATACTGCCATTGCATATTTACTTTTGCTGCAGAGAGGACCATTCATACAAATATCATGAAGACATCTGCGATATTGTTGAATTTCGAAAGCAGGTGCACAATCTCCGAGAGAGAGCCAACCTGCTGAACCGGATCCAGACAAATTGCAGAGCAAACGTGGAACTTTTTCTTACGCAGCCGGTCAAGAGAGGGTGCCCATGAGAGTCAAGCTCTCCGGCCAGGACTTGAGAGGTACCCACTCTCAAACTCATCACGTATTTGTTTTGACTTTTCTTTTACTAAAAAAAAACGTGACCGGTCGGTACACACCGGGAAATCCGAAGGTATTCCCGCATAAGGGACATACTCTTCTCCAGTGAGTCAAACTACATGTGGCCTGATTCCCAGAGGCCAGGGATATGTAGGCGGTCTCAAGACCAGAGAGTCGGCCACACTCCAACGAAATGTCCGAGAAAAATCGGGCACAACACCGGTGATCTCAGGACTCTTCTGCTACACACTTAAAAGTCTTTAATAGAGTCGAACTACAAGTGGCCTGAATTCTCGTATAACCCGAGATATGTAGGAAACCCAGCAGCCCAGGTCCGGCCGAACTTATGTGATTTGCATGAAAATTGAAGGGTAGAATGAATCGGGTCGGTCAAAAATTAGGGTTAGTCAAATTTCGTTGCTCAAGGATGGTCTCGCCATCCCCGAACACCGAAGGGGCAACTGTTGACACCTGATTTTTGACCTCCCGTAATTTATTTTATTACTCAGGGTCCTTGGATAATAAATAAGATAATTTTGCACACTCACAAAAATTCTGAATAATTTTAAACAATTATTCAGGTTAATATTTTACTTTCATAAATTAATAGGGGAACCTTCAAGGCTTTATTAATTATTCAGAAATTTATCGAATTTTACAAAGATTTTACAATATTTTTTATAATTTACCAAGAAAGAACAATTTTAAACAATTGTTCATTTAATTCAAATCAAATCAAGAAAATTAGATAAAAGGGCAATTTATTCATTTTATATCCAAGGAATTTGAGTAATTAAAAGAATTTACCACTTTTACCCCTCAAGCTTTGAATTATTACTATATATGCATGTTTGTGCCAATTTTGGCAAAAATTGTTTTAAATTATGATTTTTAGCCTAATTATTGTTATTTTTCATAAATGAACACCTCATAATTAACCAACTCATGGTTCAATACAGGCGGGGTCAAGTTTGCAAATTTTGAATCCGGACGGCCTTAATTGAAATGTCCAAGCCATGGGCAGATTAACTAAGGACGTTAACGCAAATTAGTCTTAATTGGTTAAATTAAATACCAAAATAAGGCTACATTTGCAAATAGTTAATTGCAAGGATATTTCTGCAATTAATTACAAAGATTGGCCATAATTGCAACCCTCCTTCAATTAAGGGCCAATTGAGGGTTATTTCTACAAATGATTTTTTTTTTAAATCGCTTGTTAATTTAATTATGCCTTTATTTGACCTTGTTTTAATTATTTTTTACTACGATTAATTACTTTAAATGTTAGCCTATTTTAGTAAAATACCCATTTTGCCCCTACGGGTGTGTATACGCGTGATATACACGTATATACAAATATACAAAAAAAAATTTCAGATTAAAAAATAAGGCAACCAGTCCAGCCCACAAAAGGGCTGACCTGGCCCATGAAGCAATATATACTCCCTCAGTATAACGGACAAAATCGAGTGGGTCATTTGTTATTTTTCTAAGAGGGCTAGGGTGAAAACCGCCCCCCGTCTCTCTCTCCTCTCCTTCCCTTCCCCCTTAGACTCACGGGTCAAATCGTCGTTCACCGTTGACGTCGGCACCGTGACGTTGGTGGTGGTGAGAATAGGACGAAGCATAAAAACCTTTGTCCTTTTTTCACAATTTTTTGAAAAAATTTCATCCAAACATGTTTAAAGGTACGGTCCATGTGTTTTCATTTAATCTTCTTTCTCTTTTTTACTCAGTTTTGAATCGATTGACAGCCATTATTGTTTCTTCTTTTCGAATCTGAGCCTTCCATTGTAGATCTAAGCATAAAATTTGTCAAAAAACTATGATATCCCACATTGTTTGTGGAGTGTTAGAAGTTATTTTTTGGTGTTCTATAAATAGAACCCATATTTAAAAAAAAGGAAAAATTTGGGAAAATCCGAAAAGTTTTACTTGAAAACATTTGAGTTTTTTTTTTAGTTGAAATTTTTAAATATTTTAAGTGTTTTAGTGTTAAAATTTTTTTTGGGGTCAAATTTCCCTTTTATTGTTTTTGTGAAACCGGTTGGCTAAGTTTGGGAGGTGGAAGAACTCTCAATTTCATTCTTGGTGATCATGATAACATGGTTCGCACCCAAAAAAGGTAACTTTTTTATTATTTATAGCTTCTTGTCTTTAATTTCTGTTTTAGTGGTAGTTTAGTTATTAGTTCAGTCTTATTCTGTTGTTATTAGTAATGTTTATATAGTTTTATAGGTTATCTTGCATACGTGAAGTTGGGATTGCTAGGCTATTAGAAATGTAATCGCTTGACTGTTTGGTTTGTTTATTTGAGTATTTTTTGAAGGGGAAACCTTTCAAAAAACATGGTGTCTTGTCATTTATGTGTATAGTTGGCCTTAATATCATCTTGCTGAGTTAGTTTTGTTGTAATATTGCATATATACTACCCTGTTGGCGTCTCATGGTTAAGGTGTTGAAATGACTAGATTGATTTAGTTTCCTTGCACTCAAATGAAAGGAGTAGTGGATAATTGGTTCTGTCACATCCCGTATTGATTAAGTCTCTTAACTGTTGGCCTACTTCTCTTGATTATGCCATCCATGTGTATTTACCTTGACTTAGGGCTTGCTAGTGTAGTAGCACCTCTTACTTAACATTTAGGTAGATCTCACTTGAATTTCTGTGTTAGCATTAAGGGTCTGAATAAAGCCTTGAACAAGATGTCTACTTATGTGTGTGCAATGCTTGTTCCTTGTTCTCCCCCATTTGTGATGTAAGAAAAGTGGTTTTATAGTAGTCTTTTTGACTTTGATTCAAAATATTTCATTGGTTATGTATAGGAAGGGTCCAAGGCCATGCTTAGATCATTTTAGGTTAGTCTATAATTACCTCTGTGTTGTCTACATATTGGAAGGAGTTAGACTTGAGTATATGCTCTTTGTGCAAAAAATGATCTAGAGTCAGTTCTTTTAATTTCCTTTTGAACTTGACTATGCTTATGTATGGAATCTGACAAGACTGAACATATTGATTATACCATGTATAACCATTGTCTGTGATTGCTAGTCCCTCCTGCTATGCCATGCCTAAAGTATAGAGTGAGTTGTGAGTGTGTGTTTGCATTTGGTGTGAGCTCCAAATGCTGTCTGATGTGTCCAAAATGTATGTCTTTGAATCATGACAATCCCTTTGCTAATTTTGCAATCTCAATTACATATGACTTGTTTCCTGCATGTTAGCATAGAGTTGGAATCATCTCTAAATGCTCTCTGAATCTTATTCCTATCATGTTTGATCTATACTCCTTGTTGACAATGATCAGATCCTGAGTATGCATCTATAAGCTGTGTCCTCCTATGTATGATCCTGTCTCCTTGTATTTTAGCTTGCCCACTCATGCCTATTTGCTTATTTGTGCAATACCTCATCTGAAATAACTCTTCATATGCATTTAGTCATTACATAGTACCTGGCCAAGCCTCTCTCCTGTTTCAACCTGGGTACAGACTAGTCAGTATACATGCCCCTCCTCCTTTGTTGCATATAGTGTTGTGTGACTTTGAGTGTTTCCCTCTCTTATTTTATATCCCATGTCTGCCTTGACTATACTTAATCTGGCCTCTTCTGAGCTACCACACTGTCTGAAGTGCCTTGCATACTTCAAATGCCTATCTGTTTGCATTATGAAAACCTGTCCATGCCTTATGTGACCATCACCATGCCTTATCACTTGTTAATAATACACCCATGCTCCATGACTCATCACATGATTGTCTGTAGTTGTCCAAGTGTATAATACCCATCTAGTAACTTCATACTCAACTGTACCTATATGAATTACTGCCTTAGTGACATGACACGATTGTGTGCCTCTCAACTTAATTCATATGTGACCATTATGTAATCATAGCATTGAACCTGGTTTTGTATGTCCATCAGTACCTTGAAGAGTCGTTTTTGACTGCCTAAATTCTATATTGATATTCCATTCTCATTAGTCTTGCATAGTTAGTTTCCTTCTTGGAAATTCTGTGGCATTGCATCTTACTTTGGACATCTTTACTGATCATGAACATCAAACCTTAACCTTGTCCTTTTTTGCTCCCTGAACTCTGCAGTACTGGTTGGGATTTGCCACTCCTCTTGTTCTAGATATGTCATCATGTACCCTTGAGTGAATTTTTCATAACCCCTCCCTTTACATGTGTTGTAACTTTCCTGTTTTTTTTCACCCTTTTGCATACCCATGCTAACCGTCCACATTATGTCATTTCCTTTTGACTTTTGCATGACATTCCTACTCCTTTTCACTTGTTTTCTTGAGTCTCAAGGAGCATCTTTACCCCTCACGCTTATACTTTGATCACATGTATCTACTGCCTATATTTTCTTCTCATTGATTATTGTTATTTGCTCCTACTGCAACTCTGACTCTACTTATGGGAGGACTGTTGTTTGGTTTGTTTTGCTTGTCCTTGACAACTGCCTGTTTTCTTCCCTCTTACCTTTGTTTTGCAACTGCTGGGGCTGCTTGCCTTTGCCCCTTTAAAGAAATTGTATTTGATTTGTCAAGTCCCATTTTCTGACATTAAGGTCCTCTATAAATCTGCCTCAGTGTATATACTTGTATAGTGCTCCCTGTGGTTGCTTATTGAAATTGCACCAACTCCTAGCAGGTAACTCGTACGTCCATCGCAGTTTTGGTTCTATGCTCTCTCTGTCCTTTCTCAATAAGACCCAAATAAATCTAAGGCCAAGTGTGGTAATTCGGGGTTGTCTTAATCTCCCAGTGTTAGCCATGCCTGGGGTTCTTTGAAACCCCTTAGAACATGTGTGACATTGGGAATACGGGATTAAGACCTAGTCCCCATGCCATTCTTAGTCTTAGGATAATTTGAGCATCATTTGAGCAGGCAAATGGGTAAGTATGGATCATGTGGATATATATATATATATATGTGTGTATGTGTGTATACTTTATCTTATATACATGTGTGTGTGTTTATAACTTTATTCATTTACTTTAATGATAAGTTCAGCGATTATTAACTAACCGGTGTTTTCTTTTCTCTCCTCCTCCTCCTCCTCCTACCACGCGGACGCTCGGGTCAGAAATGCATAAAACCACCCCTTGGGCCTAAGGCCCGAGTGGGAATACTACTTCAAATAGAGTCCGGGAAGACAAAGAAGATAGCGAGGCACGCAGAAGGCCCAGCCATGGGTGAAAATAGCCAACTAGGGGCTTGGTACGCCCCTAGTCTAACTAGTCTCTTTACATTTATTTGTTGTCTTATTCCTAACTTGATGTACTTGTAAAAATGTGTATTCAAACTCATATTATAGTAGAAAATCCTTATGATTGGAATTAGACGTCTTAGGACAATGGTTCTTATGCCGTTTAGTCGACTTTAGGTCCCCGTATGCGATTTTTCAAAACCACGGACTCAAACATAATTTATTTTTCCTTTTCTTTCTTTTCTTGCAACTAAGTACCAAAATGAGACCTTTTTGAAACTGCTTTCAAAATAAATCACTGTTGATTTTCTAAGTTTAAATAGCGATCACGTTTTTGTATAATAAAGTTATTCCACAAAAATGAGTTAATTAACTTAATGCCTACTCCAAACTGAATTTCCCAAAATTAGTTTTAAATAGACAGATTTATCGCAATATGCTTTAACCTATATAACTTCATTGATAAATGGCAAATCTTTTTTTGACAAAATATTGGACCAAGTTTTTAACTTAAACCAAAACCAGATTTTTCTTACCAAGTTATGAATATCCATTTCTGGAAAATAGAGAAAAATGAAGGATTTTTTAGCACGAAAGACTGTTTTGGCTCAAAGTTGAGCCAAATTATCTTACATTTTCAGATAGGATATACTCGTTCAAATATCAAATGCCTTTATAAACATCTAAAGAACCTACGTGTAATATAAAGTTCCAGATAAGACTGAAACGTACCAATACGAGTCAACCCGAGCCCCGGTGTATGAGTATAAAATAAAAAACTTGTAAATAACATTTCATTCACAATTTTTTACAAACTTATACTTATTCCTTATATATAAAAGGAAACTACTTATACTCGGATGATATAAATCCGAAACTACGATACCCCTATCAATGGGATATATTCTTCCAAAATATATGATATGCATGACAGTTCTTTTACGGAAAAATAAACACAAAATAAGTAGTTTAAGCAAATATTCATACACTGGAATTCGAAGGTCAACCTTATAGTACGGATCCTTAATACTGGGGTGCCTGACACCTTCCCTAGGGGATAATCAGAACCCTTACCTAGAGCTCTGGATTACGAAGGATTTTTCACTGTATTTGAATAAACCCTTCAAAACTGGTTTTCCTAATTTCCTAAAAATTAGGTGGCGACTCTTTTCCAAACAAAGTCCGAAAGAGCACCAACGAGTTCGTAGTAGCCTTTATGCCTTAACACCGCGTAAAATCGAACCGTTACAGGAATCATCATCATCATCATCACCATCATTATCATCATCATCATAAAGAACATTTTTCAACAACATCATAAGAACCTTGAGAGTTATGAGCTTCTAGCGTTTCTAGGAATCGGGATATTATGGATATCGTGTATAGGTTCACAACAAAGGAATCATGCCTTAAGAAAGAAAGGGTTAGCCTTAATATACCTTTATGTCTAATTAATTACTTAACATTCTCCTCACAAGCCTGAAAATCTACATTCAAGAGGATTCATACTAAGGTTAAGTCTTGAAAACACTCTTAAGTTCAAACTAGAGTAATTAGCGAGCTAGCGGAATTTGGGCAGCACTTCCCCTATTTTATCGACTTCCACCAAACTCCAAAACAACTACCAAAAAAATAATAACATCAAAAATACCATAACCAAGTAATTATATTCAATTTAATCCTAAATCCATCCAAAATCCCCTTTCAAGTTAACGTCATAGTCATCAACTCAATTCAACATTTTACGACTTCTCTTCTATGATTCTTTCCTCTCCAAGACTTGCTAAGCCTTTAAATCAACTTAATCATATAAATAATATGAATAAAATACCTTATAATAGAAGAACTTCACCTCACTCAACTCCTTCCAAGATCAAGTTCATCACAACATTGAAGAGAAGCAAGAACAATCATCTTCCTTGGATTATCTTGGAGTTTTTTTTAATGTTTGATCTTCTCTTTTAATGGTGTGGAAGGTTTTGGAGTATTGTGGAACTATCAATAAATATCTAATAATGTGGGGAAATAAGTATGGGAGGTGGATATGAAAATGGGATCTTTTGGGACTTAAAAAGTTTTAAAATCACCCTCCTGCTTCAATTTGCGATGGAGATGCGGCTCAGCATACTGAATATGTGGCCGCATCTCCCCTCCTTTCCTTAGGGAGGATGTTGGGCAGTGAGTCTAGACAATCTAGTGAGTTTTTGGCCAATTTTCTGCACAACAAACTCAGTTTGCGGCAGCATACTGGTCCACAAACTCCGATTTTCGCGAAAATACATTCTTTTAGATTCATTTGACCTCCAATCCTTATGGAACCTTCTTGGCACTTGTATAAAACTTTATTAACCATCTAAAGAGCCCTATAACTCTCCCTCAAGGTAATTCTAATAAATGTGTAACTCAAATAACATGAAATCTTCCCAAACCTTCACTCAAGTTTCCAATCCCTCAACGAACTTACTTCCGCCGATTCATTTAACTCCGAAACCTTAAGGTACACACTTAAAATTAGAAAATACTCTCCTTAACCTTGTAAGGGCTTCATGTCCACTTTAGGCTTGCGTTAGTTTACTCATAGTGCAAACGACAAGAAATTTTCAAATTGTAACATTCTTCCTCCCTTAAGAACATTCGTCCTCGAATGTTAGACCCTTAGGGATTCTACAAAAATTTCGCCATAGTTTCCCCTGTAGCCATACCACTACAATCCTATCTCAACAATCCAAAATATAAAATGCCTCACAGGGCTACAACAACAATAATAATAATGGCCCCACACGACCAAGAAATCATAAAAAGAAAGCATTATGCACCTGAAGACAATGGTGTCTCTGTCTGAACCTTCTCTGGTAGTGGAAAGAAATGTGGATACCTAGACTTCACATCTTCCTCAGCTTCCCAAGTCATATCTTCCCTATTATTGTTTCTCCATAAAACTTTAACTGAAGCTATATATTTAGTTCTTAATCTCCTAACTTGTCTATCTAGAATAGCAATGGGAACTTCTTCGTAAGATAATTGCTCGGTAACCTGAACATCATCTATGGGTACAACTCTAGAAGTATCTCCAATGCACTTGCGAATCATGGATACATGGAAAACAGAATGAACTGACTCTAAGTCTGAAGGTAGGTCTAACCCGTATGCCACTTGACCCACTTTGCGTATAATCCTGTGAGGCCCGATATACCGAGGACTAAGCTTACCATTTTACCAAATCTCATGATGCCCTTCATTGGCAACATCTTCAAAAATACCAGTTATTAACTTGGAATTCCAGGTATCATCAACGATTGTCCGCATAAGACTTCTGTCGACTTTGGGCTGTGAATAATCGGTCCTGAATAAGCTTGACCTTATCCGTTGCTTGCTGGATCAAATCTGGCCCTATTAATTTGGTCTCCCCTACTTTGAATCATCCAATTGGTGATCTACACTTTCTCCTGTATAACATACAGGGCAATCTGGATACTGGAATGATAACTGTTGTTATAAGAGAACTCAATAAGCGGTAAGTGATCATCCCAACTACCTCCAAAATCTAACACACATGCCCGTAGCATATCCTCGAGAGTTCGGATGGTACGCTCAGCTTGTCCATTAGTTTGGGTATGAGATAATGTGCTAAGAATCACCTAAGTCCCCAAACTATTTTGGAAAGACTTTCAGAAATTAGTTGTAAACTGTGCACCTCTATCAGAGATAATAGATACTGGAACACCATAGAGTCGTACTATCTCTTTGATATAAAGCTTTGCATAATCTTCAGCTGAGTATGTAGTTCTGACAGGCAGGAAATGAGCTGACTTTGTAAGTCTATCCATAATTACCCATATAGAATCATACCTACGCTGAGAACGAGCTAGGCCTGTAATAAAATCCATATTAATTACTTCCCATTTTCAAGTCGGAATCTCAATAGCTTGCAATAATCCACTGGACTTCTGAGGTTCAATCTTTACCTGCTGACAGTTAGAACATTGAGCTACGAACTCCGCTATGTCTTTCTTCATTCCATCCCACCAATAAATTGACTTAATATCATGATACATCTTCGTCGCTCCCGGATGAATAGAATAACAGGAACAATGGGTTTCCCCCAAAATCTGGCGAC
Organism: Lycium ferocissimum; assembly: GCF_029784015.1. Lineage (NCBI taxonomy): Eukaryota > Viridiplantae > Streptophyta > Magnoliopsida > Solanales > Solanaceae > Lycium > Lycium ferocissimum. The sequence goes on along the minus strand of NW_026714016.1, from coordinate 9,869 downwards.
GTAACCCTGCAATATCGGGAACACATAATCTGCCTCGATATCTGAGAACTCCATCTGCAGAAATCTCAAATGATGACTTTTTCTTCTGAGGAAGTGTATCTCTGTAATGAATTAATATGGGATCCTCATATTAGCGCTCTTTCACCTCCACTACCAAAGACGAAACAGCTGAATTTTGGATAGTAACTCTCGCATTGCCCAAGTCTATTAATCGAACTCCCAAACTAGCTAATTGTTGAAGCTCATGAGCTAACTCCCTCTTCTCCAGTTGTACATCACATAAGCTACCCATGGATCTACGGATGACAGCATCGGCGACGACGTTTGCTTTCCCCGGATGATATAAAATGCTAACATCATAATCTTTCAATAGTTCTAACCATCGCCTTTGCCGCAAATTTAACTCCTTCTGCTTGAAAATATACTGGAGGCTCTTATGGTCTGTATAAATATCAACATAAACGCCATATAAATAATGTCTCCACATCTTCAATGCATGAATCACCGCAGCCAACTCTAGATCATGGGTCGGGTAGTTTTTCTCGTGTTTTCGTAACTGCCTTGAAGCATAAGCAATAACTTTATCGTACTGGATCAATACATAACCTAGTCTAACACCTCAAGCGTCACAATAAATAACATAACCCTCCGATCCTTCTAGAAGTGTCAGAACCAGGGCTAAGGTTAATATGTTCTTTAGCTCCTGAAAACCGCGCTCACAAGCATTCGTCCACTGAAATTTAGCTAATTTCTGAGTCATCTTCGTCAGTGGTGTAGAAATAGAAGAAAATCATTCTACAAATCTTATGTAATAACCTGCCAAACTCAAAAAAACTACGAACTTCAGTAGGTGTCGTAGGTCTTTGGCCAAGTCTTCACCGTTTCAATCTTCTAGGTATCCACCCGAATACCATCAAATAATGTGCCCTAGAAAAGTCATAGAATTCAACCAAAACTCACATTTAGAAAACCCGAAATTCAAAATGACCATACCTGGTTTTGAAGGTCGTCTTCAGAATGTCCTTCTCTCTAACTCTCACCTGGTGATACCCTGAACTCAGATCTATCTTTGAAAACCATTTAGCACCCTACAGCTGATCAAATAAATCATCAATTCTTGGGAGCGGATATTTGTTCTTTATTGTTGCCTTATTTAGCTGTCTGTAATCAATACACATTCGCAAGGAGCCATATTTCTTTCTTAAAAACAACACAGGTGCTCCCCTCGGTGACGAGCTAGGCCTAATAAAGTCTTTCTTGAGCAAATCCTTCAGTTGCTCGTTCAATTCTACAGAAGCCATTCTATAAGGAGGAATAGATGTTGGTTTAGTATCTGATAACACATCAATGGTGAAACCAATCTCCCGTTCTGGTGGAAGACCTAGAAGCTCGTCCAGAAACACATCTGGAAACTCATTAACTACTGGAACAGATTAAAGAGTTGGCGACTTTGCTTTTTTATCTTGGACCCGGAATAAATGATAAATGCAACTTTTAGCAATCATCTTTCTTGCCTTGAGATAGGAAATAAACCTACCTCTGGGAGATGCTGTGTTACCCTTTTACTCTAGAACTAGTTCTCCTGGGAACTAGAAATGAATCATTTTCGTTCGACAATCAATATTGGCATAACAAAAGGCCAACCAATCCATATCCATGATAATATCAAAATCTACCATATTAAGCTCAATCAAATCAGCCATGGTATGATGATCACATACTACAACCACACAATTTCTATACACCCGTCTAGCTACTACTGGGTCACCAACGGGTGAAGACACTTCGAAAGGTTTAATTGACTCAGGTTTTACCCCGAACCAACCAAAGAACATAAGGAGTAACATACGACAGTGTAGAACCTGGATCAATTAATGCATATACATCGTGAGAAGATACTGACAATATACCTGTAACCACATCAGGTGAAGACTCGAGATCCTGTCACCAAGCTAATGCATAGATGTGGTTCTGAGGACCGCTCGAATTAGATGCTCCTCCTCTGCCTCTACCACGGTCTGCTGGTGTCTGTGAACTCTACCCTAACGGGCGTACCAATGATGAAGAACTAGTTGCTGATCCCGTGGGCTGAACCATACCTCTACCACCTCTCGACGGACAATCGCGCATCATATGGCCTGGCTAACCGCACGCATAACAAACATCCGTACCTAATGACACTGTCCAGTATGCAACTTACCATACTGAGTGCATCATGGTTAATGTGGTCTCACCTGGCCGGAATCACCCTTATACTGAGAACCCGAAGCTCTGAAACTCTGACCTGGTCCGAAATAAATAGGGCGATCAAATCTCTTTCCTGCAAATCGAGGAGGTGCACTAGCCGTTAACTGGCCCGAGTGCCTAGAATACTATTGCCTCTGACCCCCTCTGAACTCACTAATAAAACCTGAAGATCGGGCCCTCTTACTATAACCCCTATCATAATCACGCTCACTCCTCCGCTGTTGCTATTAATCTTCCAGATTCTGGGCATGGGCCTGAATACGAGAAATATCTATACCTTCCTGAAGTGAAGTCATCAAGAAATCATCAATTAAATAAGGTCCCAATCCATTCACAAACCGATGAACTCTATCTCCCATATCAGCAACTATAGCTGGAGCATACTAAGCCGAGGAATTAAAATGATGGCTATACTCCCGAGCAATTATGTTCCCCTGTCTGAGGTTCAGGAACTTATCAGCTCTGGCTCGTTGAACCTCTGGCGGTAAATAGTGTCAGAGAAAAGCATCTACAAACTCCTGCCATATCGGTGGGGTTGCATTCGCCCCTCTAGAAGACACCCAGGTACTATACCAATGGACAGCCACATCTCGTAATCTATAAGAGGCCAACTCTACTGACTCAACATCTGAAGCATGCATTACCTGCAATGTCCTCAACATCTCATCTATGAAGTTCTGGGGGTCCTCGTCTGGTTTTGACCCAAAGAATTCTGGAGGGTCTAAATTAATGAAATCATGGTCTCTGGCACTGACAGCTCTATCTCCATGACCCGTACCTTGCCGCTGAGCCTGAGCGGCTACTAACTGGGTCAGGAACTGAATAGCATCCCTCATCTCCTGACCCGAGGCATTTGGTGGAGGAACTGGGGTGCTCGAGCTGGAGCTGAGGCTTCTATCTGCTCCTCTGGAGCGGGCGGAGTGCGAGAGGACCGAGATAAAACCTCATTCTGGGACTCGCCATCCTCTTTACCTATAGGCGGTGCCCGCTCAATCCTCCTACCTACCGCTGACTTGCACTTCTGGGTTGCTGTAGCTTTTCTCTTCACAAGCATAGCTGAAATCACAACACATGCTCAGGAAAGAAAAGTCCTTATAACATGGCTCTACTGCACGATCTAAGATGAAAAAGGAAGGTCACTCATTCCTAAATGCCCCGCAGCCTCCTGTTTATAAGTGTGGTGTGCTTCACACCTATAAACAAGACTCTACTGAACACGGCTCGTATAAACACCCTAGGACGAACTGCTCTGATACCACTTTTGTCACCACCCAACCGGAGGGCCATGACGAGCACCCGGAGCTAACCTACCGAGCACCACTTAACATACTTCTCATAATCATGTTTAGGTAGGCCACATGGTTAACTCATAATTACTACAAACTGAAGAGACACAAGTTCTATCGAACATATGCACGTTTATATAAACATCATCAACTATGCCTATATGTACCAGCCGACAAGGCTGTTAAAAATGGTATTCCAAAAATATGAACCGTAAGGTTATGGAGCATCTAACTATATACATCTGTCTACGAGCCTCTACAAGGAGTGCATAACATCATAAAAATGGGACAGGATCCCGCCGTGCCCAAATATGTACACAAAAGAATAATACCACTACACTGCAACTCCGAAGCAAATGGAGTGCTCCTGGGCAATCGCTGATGAAGCACCTAGGGATCTGATCCGTCCCCCTACCTAGATGCGGGCACAAACGCAACGTCTATAAATAAAAAGGACGTTGGTACGAATAGTGTACTGAGTATGTAAGGCATGAATAACAACACAATGAAAATATGGAAGAAACATGAGATAGAAGAAGTAACCTATGCATCTGATTGCCTTTCAAGGAGAATATCATGCATGCTTAGCTTTAAAAAAACATTTTCATACATATATAATATAATTGTTAGTGTTGTGGAACGTGCAGCCCGATCCATATACCATACCATCCAGCGTTCGGGGTACTATCATATCTACGTGCCATACCCGGCCGACTATAGCGTGGCTCGGTGTGAGAATATGTATATATATATATATATAAAGCATGCATGCGAGCCCAAATAAAACGTTACAATTGTATCGGAGTGATGTAATGTAGGTAAGCCTCCGATTTCTATTATGGAGTCATCATCATCGTTATATCTCACCTTGAAAGAATAACTACCATAAGATGAGATCAACAACAATGAATAAAACGAATAATCATGAGAACATCAAGAGCTATAAGCTTTGGTATTTTTAAAAATGGAATAATCATCATCATAAAGAACATTTTTCAACAACATCATAAGAACCTTGAGAGTTATGAGCTTCTAGCATTTCTAGGAATCGGTATATTATGGATATCATGTATAGGCTCACAACGGAATCATGCCTTAAGAAAGAAAGGGTTAGCCTTAATATACCTTTACGTCTCCTTAATTACTTAAAGTTATCCTCCCAAGCGCAAAAATCTACATTCAAGAGGATTCATACTGAGGTGTCTTGAAAACACTCTTAAGTTCAAACTAGAGTAATTAGCGAGCTAGCGAAATTTGGGCAGCACTTCCCCTATTTTATCGACTTCCACCAAACTCCAAAACAACTCCCAAACAACAATAATGACATCAAAAATACCATAATCAAGGAACTATATTCAATTTAATCCTAAATCCATCCAAAATCCCCTTTCAAGTTCACCTCATAGTCATCAACTCAATTCAACACTTTATGACTTCTCTTTTATGATTCTTTCCTCTCCAAGACTTGCTAAACCTTTAAATCAACTTAATCATATAAATCAGTTGAATAACATACCTTATAATAGAATAACTTCACCTCACTCAACTCCTTCCAAGATCAAGTTCATCACAACATTGAATAGAAGCAAGAACAATCATCTTCCTTAGATTATCTTGGAGTTTTTTTTATGTTTGATGTTCTCTTTTAATGGTGTGGAAGGTTTTGGAGTATTTTGGAACCTTAAAGAACTATCAATAACTATCTAATAATGTGGGGAAATAAGTGTGGGAGGTGGACATGAAAATGGGATCTTTTGGGACTTAAAAAGGTTTTAAAATCGCCCTCCCGCTTCAATTTGCGGTGGAGATGCGGCTCAGCATACTGAGTATGCGGCCGCATCTACCCTACTTTCCTTAGGGAGGATGTTAGGCGGTGAGGCCAGCCAATTTGGTGAGTTTTCGGCCAGTTTGCTGCACAGCAAACTCAGTTTGCGGCAGCATACTGGTCCACAAACTCCGATTTTCCCGAAAATGCGTTCTTTTCGATTCGTCTGACCTCCAATCCTTATGGAACCTTCTTGGCACTTATATAAAACTTCATTAACCATCTAAGGAGCCCTATAACTCCCCCTCAAGGTAATTCTAAGCAATGTATAACTCAAATAACACGCAATCTTCCCAAAACTTCACTCAAGTTTCCAATCCCTCAATGAACTTACTTCCACCGATTCATTTAACTCCGAAACCTTAAGGTACACACTTAAAATTATCAAATACCCTCCTTAACCTTGTAAGGGCTTCATGTCCACTTTAGGCTTGCATTAGTTTACTCATAATGCAAACGACACAAAATTTCCAAAGTGTAACATTAGCATTAAACTTCCTCCTCCAATTACCGTGAAGGTGTCCGAAGCTTCCTAGGCCATGCCGGCTTCTATAAGAGGTTTATCAAGGACTTCTCAAAAATGGCTAACCCCCTATGCAAGTTGTCGGAAAAAAGAAACAGAGTTTGTGTTTGATGATTCTTGTATCAAGGCCTTTGAATGCTTAAAAGAAAAGCTCACTTCGGCACCTATCATTATTGCTTCGGATTGGTCTAAACTGTTTGAATTAATATGTGATGCGAGTGGCTTTGCAATGGGAGCCGTTCTTGGTCAACGACGTGAAAAGATCTGTCATCCTATCTATAATGCAAGCAAGACTCTCAATGAAGCTCAAATGAACTACACTGTCACCGAACAAGAGTTGATTGCCATTGTCTTTGCCTTTGAAAAATTCCGTGCCTATTTGTTGGGAACTCATGTAGTTGTTTACACCGATCATGCGGCCCTCCATTACCTCATGGCTAAGAAAGAGACAAAACCAAGGTTAATCCATTGAGTTCTTTTATTGCAAGAGCTTGACTTTGAAGTCAAGGATAGGAAGGGATGAGAAAATCAAGTGGCGGACCACTTATCTCGCCTTGAAGAAGGTGGGCGTCCATCGGACGACCTTGAAGTAAATGAAGCATTTCTGGATCAGCAAGTCATGGCGAGGTCACATGATATGATCCCATGGTACGCCAACTTTGCAAACTATCATGCTAATGACATTATGCAGGAAGACATGAATTTCCACCAAAAGTAGAAGTTCTTGGATGACGTCTGAAAGTTCTATTGGGATGAGCCATATCTATTCCGGGTTTGTGCCGACAACATCATAAGGCAGTGCATTCTCGAAGTTGAGATGATGCCTATCATCGAGGCTTGTCATTCCTCACCTGTTGGGGGACACCATAGTAGCTCAAGGACGGCAGCTAAAATTCTTTGAAGTGGCTTCTATTGGCCAACCATCTACCAAGATGCCCATGATTTTGTGAAGGCTTGTGATCAATGCCCAAGACAAGGTGGCATCTCAAGAAGACATGAGTTACCAATGACACTTATTCTTGAAGTTGAATTATTCGATGTTTGGGAGATTGACTTCATGGGTCCATTTATGAGTTCCTACAACAAGTGCATCCTTGTGGCGGTTGACTACGTATCCAAGTGGGTTGAAGCCATGGCGCTTCCAAATAATGAAGGAAGAAGTGTTACCGCATTCTTGAAAAAGAACACCTTCTCAAAGTTTAGTACTCCAAAGGCAATTATTAGCGATGGGAGCTCTCATTTTTGCAACCGGTTGTTCAAGACTCTTCGTGAAAAATATGGAGTCAAACATAAAGTTGCCACCCCCTACTATCCCAAAACAAGTGGACAAGTTGAGGTGTCAAATAAGGAGATCAACAGCATCCTCTCCAAGACGGTGAATGCAAATAGGACCGATTGGTCAAAGAAATTGGATGATGCACTATGGGCTTACCGAACGTCTTACACACCAATTGGCATGTCTCCTTACCAATTGGTGTTTGGTAAAGCTTGTCATCTCCCGGTGTAACTTGAGCATAAGGCATTGTAGGCCTTGAAAAAGTTGAATCTAGAATGGCGTGATGCCTCAAACTTGAGAACGGAACAACTTAATGAGCTGGATGAATTCTGATTTAGAGCGTATGTTAGCTCTTCACTCTACAAGGCTCACATGAAGCGCTTCCATGATAAAAAGATCTTGAAAAGAGAGTTCACCCCAAGGGATTATGTTTTGTTGTTCAATTCAAGACTCCGGATGTTTCCCGAAAAATTGAAATCTAAGTGGTCCGGTCCCTTTGAAGTCACCCAAGTGTTCCCACATGAAGCAATTGAGATTATGTGCCCAAGTGGAGATCGAATCAAAGTGAATGGCAGCGGGCTAAGCATTACTTTCCTTTGGAACCACGACCTTAGTCCTCTCACCAATAGATTAAATTTCACAACAAAGATTTCTCTAACAATTAGTGTGACAAAACTACAAATCAAATATTATTTATAACCCTGTCCTTAGTAATATAGACTATTAGTTGAGCAATACACTTACTAAGTGCATTTCTTGATCGTATTCCCTGTGAGATTCGACCACAACCTTGTTGGGTTCTATATTTGACCAACGACCGCTTTACTCCTATTTTAAGGGTGTAATTTGGGCGTATCATGGAACCAGACCAGGTTATCCCAAACTCGCTCCAGCGGGCCCCCCTCTCGCTGGGGAGATTTCGCTGGGGGCGGAACTCCCTTCGCTTAAGCGAATACACCAGAACCAACAAAAATCTGGTTTTGACTCTCACAACCTGAACCTCCCTGATACAAACCGAATATGCAGACATATGCAAAAACACGCTACGAACTCACTCGCGCACTCGGAATTCCCAAAAGAGGTCTCATTGACCAAGTCAACCCCAAACAACCAAGAACCAACTTTTCAACCAAATGACCAAAACACCCCCGAGTCCCTCGGGAACTGATCCAAATACACAACCAGCCTATATTCGACGTTCCGGAGCTAATGGAACCGACAAAATTCCCAAAATGACCCAAATATCCCCCATGATGCCTAAAGTCAACCTAACACTTAAAGGTTATTCAACTTAGCAAATTTCCAACTTAAGATATTCGACCACCTCGGGAATTGTGTCAATCACGCCCACTACACAACAACCCAAAACAAACAAAAAGGGCCGGGCCCACAAGGGCAAAATAGGCAGAAACAAGAAAACAATCAAAACGACCTACCGGGTCATTACATATACAAGAGTTATACGCACAAGAAGGCTGAATAATATATTGCTTGCGATGAAGTTCCTATTTTCTGTATGTCCTGGTATGTTATTTTCCTTCAAGAACTTATAGAAACTGAGAAAAAAACATTAGTTAACTTTTTTTTTTCCTTTAAAACATAAATTTCATATTGAACCAAAATTATAAGTGAATTATTTTTTAATAATATTAGGATTTTGAAATCAACTGAAAAATTCTTTCCTTTCAAGAATTCGTGCACCTTTCAATTATGTAGGAAAGTTTCGACCACTTTAATTTCTAAGCTTTGTCATACTTATAACTTTTCTCAAAATAGATTTTGTCCTTTTCCGTATTGCATTGAAAAGTTATTATGTCATGCTAATATTTGTTGGACGTCTAATAAAATAAGTATTTTCAAAAGAATTAGGACTAATATCTATCAACAAACAAACTATAATTTGTTCATCCTCTTGAACTCTATTTATATAGTATTTCCCCACCGATTTTGAATCTATATTAGGAGCAGTTTGCCAATATGAAGGCATCAACATATTTGCAATTGATCAAGGGTATTCTAATCCGTTTTCTTCTCTTTTTTTTTTTTCTAGGTTACTGACAGCTTCAAAATGACATGGAGGGATATCAAACGAAAATCTCTCTGCTGTAGTGCTTGAAACTTCAACAGGTGACAGTTAAAATGTGCAATAGGCTCCTCAAAGAGAAAGTGTACACGGTCGTATGAAATAAAATTAACCCAATTATGAGTCGGGGTCGAATCTCATACTTGGCGATCAAGTAAGTAAGGAATTTTCACTTCCTACACTAAGTCAAACACTTTTTCAATATTTGATTTTTTTTTTATTTAAAAACTAAAAAAGATAAAATTAACCTAGAAAGCAAGTAAAATGATCAATGGCCACAAGCATGGATACAAGGGAAATTACTCTCAAGTAAGGATTCAATGTATTTTACGATTTTACAACTAAGAGGGAATCTATGTTAATAGATAGTGGTTTCTAAAATCTCATTAAAGTCTTCCAATCAAATCAATGAATTTCACTCTAAACTTTTCCAAGCTTTAGAGTGTGATATTAAGCACTACCAATTGAATCTCAAGTTATTAGACATAGTTTAAAACCCCAAATCCTTGTTAATTAATATTTCCTAACCTCAATTTTCCTCTTCCGAGCTCAAATCAAAGTAATGGGCGAGTCCTAGGATTAGCTAATCCCTTAAGAAACATTAAAGCACAAGATTAATCAAAGAAACA